>NW_009919049.1:11126-13471 GCF_000696875.1 Nestor notabilis
GAGGTTGGGACTGGAGGAGCTTTAAGCTCCCTTCAACACAAACCAGGCTGGGATTCTGTCAAATTCCCCTTTCCTGTGTGGCCTGGGAGGATCCTGCACCCGCGGCACATTAAGGAAGAGGAGAGCTGCAGGGTTGTGGTTGCCACCACAGGCAATACCTGCTTCACTCGCTCAGCTGGACGTGATGCTCAGAGCAAGATCACCCTGGGTGGGTGCAAGGACCGAGGAGGTGGATCACAAGGAGGTGGGTCCCCCCGGGCAAGCCCTGCAGAAGCAGTGCTGATCCTTGACTCACAAAGCCATTCATGAGACAGATCTCACCCTACTACAAGGAAGAGGAAGAACCTGCCCTGCTCCACCCCGCTCCACAGCAGTCTGGCCAGGGGCAAAATCAAAGTGCTGCTGACACCACAGAAGGGGTGGAGGAGAGGTGTGAGGCAGCAATCCTGCACCCCAAGCGTGGAGCGACGCCGGTGCTGCCGGCTCAACACCGCCACGGCAGCAGGGGTGCAGGGTGGGAAGCTCCACACATCCCACTTGGGAGGCAGGGATGGAATGGGCATGCTCTGCGTGTGCCTGATGTTCACCAGCAAGTGTCCTTTGGTGGCCATGCATCCTCTTGGATCAGCCACCACAGACCTCGAGTGAAAGGAGGGAGAAGGGGAAGCGAGGAAAGGGGAGAGCACAGAGTCATGGTGGATGAAGAAGGGAAAAAGGGGCAGAGCAAAGGGGATTGTACCCACAGAAGGAGCAGGAGGAGGACACTTGGACTGTGAAGGTGTCGAGGACCAGACAGCAATACACCATGTGTGCTGAGGTCAAGAGAAGGGGATGGTTTGAAGGAGCTCATCTCTTCCTCTGCCCACCAAGACTCCCATCCACAACACTGCTATGTTGTGTGGAGTGTTGTGGATGGTGAGGCTGAAGATCCTCTTGGCCAGCAGAGACAAGATATGGGGATAGGTGGTCCAAGTAGGCTGGTTTTATGTCCTCTGTACTACTGACATCTGCTAAGATGACCAAAGCCCTTTTCTACCAGCAACGTTGAGTCCAAACCACATGTTCTGCTGCTGGCACAGGGGTGAGGGCTGAGATTTCGGGTGCATAGACCTCATCCAGTGACATGGCTCAGGAAACAGCCCGAGGGAAGCAGCCAGAGTGCTGCTCATCTCAGCCATGAGAAGGTTAAACAAGAGTCCTCCTGCAGGAGCTTGGAACTAGATGAGCTTTAAGGTGTCTTTCAACCCAAACCATTCTGTGAGTCTATGATCCTGGAGAGGAATGAGAAGAGAAAGGAGACATCTTCCACCTTCCCAGTGAGATAAATCCACCCTCCCTTCTCCTGCCATCTGCTGTAAGGTCCGGGCACGCAGCCACGCTCGGTCTCAAATGCCTTTGCTCGTTGAGTAAGGAAGAACTGGATCTTCTCATACTTCAAGTGGGGTATTATTAGTAGCAGGAGAGCAGGGAGAAAGTGACCAGCACGGTGTCCTCCGCAGTCAGGGCAGTGAATCAGAGCTCGGAGACACGTCCCCACTCCCCCAGATGAGCCGGGTTTGGGTGTCCCCATCCCACAGGCCTCACGCCACCAGCCCGCAGGCAGGACACTGCTCATCCCACCCTCCCCTTCCACAAATGGGGCTTTCTCAGCCACGTCCCACGGAGGCAGCAGCACTTCCCAAAGGGGAAACTGAGGCAGGAAGGACACTAAACCACAGGGAGCTGTTTGCCATGATCAGCAGCAGAGCCCGGAGCCTGGTGCCAGCACTGGGAGTCCCAGTGGCCACCCTGCCTTGCAGGCAGCTGATGGCCAGAGGCAGAAGGTCCCTGTCCGTGGGGATGGTTTGAGGTTTTATGACTCTCTTCCAGGTTGGACACAGGGGCTTGGAGCAACCTGCTCTAGTGGAAGGTTGGAGCTGGAGGAGCTTTAAGCTCCCTTCCGACAGAAACCACTCTGGGATCCTATGATTAATGGCCAAGGAAAGCCTGATTTTCCATCTCCTTTCCCAGCCGGGCAGGTAAAGCCTGGCAAGGCTGGATCCGATGGTGGGTGAGCCTAGGAGAGCAGCCAGGGCTGTAATTAGCCATGAGCCCTTAATGAGAAACCTGCAGATACGGTTCATCCCCGGTGTTTCCATCCCT
Organism: Nestor notabilis; assembly: GCF_000696875.1. NCBI lineage: Eukaryota > Metazoa > Chordata > Aves > Psittaciformes > Psittacidae > Nestor > Nestor notabilis. The sequence continues at coordinate 13,269 of NW_009919049.1, forward strand.
CAGCCTCATGCACCGGCTGCGCCATGGCCACATCCCAGTGGAATCAGATGGACTTTGCCAATGACTTGATGATGGGAAGCTCCTCCTGCATCCCTTTTCTCCAGGCTCCTCACCGGGCTCAGACACGAGCATCCCCATGATCTGCAGGACCATGAACTAATCCCAGCTGCCACCTCCTCTCCCCACGCAGCCGAGGGAGCGGA
>NW_009919049.1:13498-13742 GCF_000696875.1 Nestor notabilis
GGCCGGCGCGGACCTCGGGATGCCTGAGCGATGCGACGGGGCCGGTTCGCTGCATGTCTGCGCTGGGTGAAGCCTCCTTCCCGCTGTGGGAATCCCCACTTCACAGGGTGGGATTTGCCCGAGCACGCTGGAGCCGGGAGCGCGGGTGTCAGCCCGGAGCCTGCGGAGCCAGAGCCCGCGGGGACCGGCCGGAGCTCACAGGGTGAATGTGGGAAGCAAATGCACTCGGAGAGCAGGTTCTGCT
>NW_009919049.1:13898-15150 GCF_000696875.1 Nestor notabilis
GCAAAGCCCCGCGCCAGGTCTCCTGGAGCCCCTTTAGGCCCTGGAGCTGCTCTAAGGGGTCCCCTTGAGGAGCCTTCTCTCCTCCAGCTGCCCCAGCCCAGCTCTCTCAGCCTGGCTCCAGAGCAGAGCTGCTCCAGCCCTCGCAGCAGCTCCGGGGCTGTCGGGCTCAGAGCCATGTACAGATGGGCAGTGCCACCACCCCCCCGCTCGGTTCCTGCTCCATTGGGATGCAGATCCCGGCTATGGAGGAGCAGGATGGACTCTCCTCCTGCCCACCCGCATGAGAGCTTGTCCCAGCGAGGTGATGCCGGCTGGGTGACATCCCATGAGGGCATTCCTCTTCCAGGTGATGTCAAGTCCCTGGGCATGGGGACAGGGATGGGGACAGGGATGGGGACAGGGATGGGGATAGAGATGGGGATAGGGATGGGGATAAGGATGGGGATAGGGATGGGTTCTTTTCCCTCTGGTCCTTCTTCCCCCGTGCAGCTGGCTGGGTGCGAATGCTGGTGGAGATGGCCACAGCAGGACAGTGCCTGTTCGCATGTCCCCATGGTGCCACCTCCTGTCCTCCCTCTACAACACCCCCCTCAGCCCCACTGCCACCATCTGCCTTGTCACCATTGCCATGCCCGTCCCCATTTTCACTCACTGCCACCCCCATCCCTGTCCCAAATGCCACCTCTGGTCCCCAGTGACATCTCATGTCCCCCACTCCATGTCTCCAATGTCACCTCCTGCGCCCACAGCCTGTCCCAAGTCACGTCATGTCCCCACAGCCCCTATCTCCAACGTCACCTCCTGTTCCCACAGCCCCTATCTCCAATGTCACCTCCTGTCCCCTCACCATCTCCCTGCCCAGTCTCATGTCCCCCACTCCACGTCCCCAGTGTCACCTCATGTCCTCACACCCTCTCCCTGTCCCCACAGTCATCTCCTGCCCTATTACACCTTCCCTGCCACCTCCCAAGGGCCACCCCTTCCCCTTGTCCCCCCATGTCCCTCACGTCCCCATGGTCCTCCTGTCCCCACGTCTGGCTACGTCCCTCATGGTCCCCATGTTCCCCTGTTCCCATGTCCCCCCGTGACCATATTCCCCCATATCCGCCCCTGCCCCATGTCCCACTATGTCCCCTCATATCCCCAATGTTCCTCCTGTCCCCGTGTCTGGCTACATCCCTCATGTCCCCATGTCCCCATATCCCTCATGTCTCCATATCTCCCATGTCCTCCCATGTCCCCATATCCCCCA
>NW_009919050.1:0-12167 GCF_000696875.1 Nestor notabilis
AACCATGCTGGCTGTCACCAACCGCCTCACTTTTTTTCATGTGCCTCAGAGATCTTTATCCACAAGAACTATGCATATGCGGTTGAACTGTGTCTTCTGCTTGGATACAAAATATTTAAAGTTCACAAACTGAAGCATGAGCACTGAACAGATATGATGAATTGTCCTATCTGTCACGCTGTGAAGTCATCCTGCAAGTAGCTCTACAAAAAACAGGGAGTTTGAAATCCCTGTACCACCTCTAATCAAACCTAAAAATATTATTCTTTCACAAATATGCTATCCGAAGCCTAACCATGAATAAGATTCACTCCTATATGGCCTGATATATAGATCTTAAAGTAATTAATTAACATGGAGCTTAAATGCCCGAAAGTGGAAATCACTTGCAAGTCATGAGAATGGAACTAAGAACAACAGAGAATGTAAAGTCAATTGCAGAATTGATATTCTAAATCCACTTTCCTGAGAAGACATCAAGCCACACTGTATGTTATTATTCACTCGACCACTTTCATATTTATCTTTATCCCTAACATCAGCCAGGGGGATTTAACACTTCTCAGTTAGAAGAGGCTTTTGTAAACTAAACCTTATCCTAGTAACTGCTAAAATGTCCACAAGGATGAAAACATCTGCCTTATCTGCATATCTTCTTTTTTTTTTTTATTTGTGCAGCTTTGTGCAGCTTTCTGAATTCGGCATAAATCTGAAAGGCAATAGAGATGATTCTGTATAAATCTGAACATTTTGAATAGAGAAGCAAAAACACATGAGGACAAGGTCCTTGACCTAAAGATCTTACATTCTGAAGAAAGGACACATGAAAGATAAGAACTCTCAAGGGCAGACAGAGGTGGACAATAAAGCTGAATACAAGGTTAGGCTGACATAGAATTTGATCAGTGGAAAGCAGTGTGGGCTTAACAATAATCACTTTTTGCTTTCATTTAAAAAAACAGACTCAGTGATGTAGCAATGGCCAGGCAAGGTTGTACAAACATATAATTTAGGAAATCATCTCTGTGATCAAGTTCATCATCAGTTCATCAGTCTGATATACTAGATTGCTTCCTCATAAGATCTATCTCAATGAACTAATCCAATTGCACCTTAAAAATTAATTGGATTTTTGATTCCTCCTAATCAGACTAGAGAGGCAGTGGAGAGTGCAATTGTGAAGGCAATGACACAGAGAAGACGACAGCTCAAATCACCTTCCTGTACTTAAAAATCAGAAAGACGCTAATATGCCAGATATCTGGGGTATGGGAGTATTCAATATTGCATTAGTAAAGTGAAAGGGAAACTGAAGTAGGTGTAAGAGAAATACAGTTTCCTCCCAGTAAATCCGCACCTGAATAATTATTCTGGAAACCTAGCCATAATTAGTTGCTTGCCTGGCTGGGACAATTTGAATAGAGAGAAAGGGTGTTAGTCAATAAGACCGGGGAGGTGGGCAGGAATTCTAACGTACTGCATGTGAGGGTAAGAGCACATAGTCCTTCATTAATAGCAGGGTGATAGCAATGAAATGTCACAAGAAGACAAGGAGGGCAGCAGTGTGCTGGAAAGAGGGCTTTTGCCTTTGCATTTTGTCTTTCAGGTGAGGGATGGTTTTTTGACATGTGACGATATCCATAGCCTCTGAATCATTCAAGATATTCTGAAGGAGGGAGAGAGAGAGATAACAGGACAGGATAGACCAATTGTAACCAAAAATGTAATTTTCTATATTGTTTGCATGACGTTGATACTTACTACTGCCATCATATATCTTTGCTAAAAGATATAGATCAGTTCTTGTAAGGAGTGCAAATAGATTGATCTATTACATGACAAATGGCAGACTGATTTATGCCTGTACTGTCTCCAGTCATGAGCTAAGGAAGCCACTGTTGCTAGGAAGCCAAGACAGTGAGGATTTCAGCTGCAGCAGGAAAGCCTGGATCCATCATGCTGCGTTCTCTAAATCTCTTTTAACTCCTCAGAGAAAGCACATTTGTTTTTTCAATCTGTATATTTGACTTCTTGCTCTGATGGGTATACAGACAACTGCCTAGGTGAATGCATGACCTTACAATATAATCACTCACAAGGAATCTTTAAAAATTATTCAAACTCCCTCTGAAAATAACACTTTCCCCATTTTTCCAAAGGTGTGCTATGCCGTTTCAGCCCTACAGCTAACAATTAATATAATCACAGAGTTAAGCTGGGGTTTTAAACCTACCCATAGGATCTAAATAAAGAGATTCATTTTTCAAAAGGGCTGAGCAATAAGCAGCTGCAGTATAGGTCAAAGAAAGAGCTCTGAAAATCAAACCATTAATTTCAGTACCTAAGTACAAATTTGAAATTCAATGCAATGTTCGAAAGTCAATGATAAGAATATTTTAAGTACTTTTAGCATTAAATTAGCTAACCTTAAGCTCCTGTTTTTCTACGGGTCATATATGGAAGAGCTGGGCTTTTCAGAGCTTCTGAGCACCCAGTGGTCCAGCTGGACTTGCTGTGGTTCATGGCCACTCAGCTTTCCTCAGCAGAAGGACAAAGGTGTTTCAGATTAGCGTTACAGAATGACACTCTAATCCTGAGTTTTAAGAGTTCTTTACATTTACTGGGAAATTATGATTATTGTTTTGCCCATAATACCTCTGGTGCAGCACTGCCCTGGCAATAGGTGGAACCTGGTAATACCTGAAGAGGATATGAAGCCTGGCAGAGGAGTCTGGACAAGGCTGGAAAGCCACAGTACAAGACCCAAAAGGCAAAGCTGTAATTTCCTGCAGTAAGTACAAATTCAGGTAATTTCCAAAACCCATTTTCTACTGCAAACAATTTTTGATAGACAAAGATCAAACAGTCATTAAGTAACACATATTTTTTCCAAAGAGTCCTTCCCAAAATTCTTAATCATAACCACTGTCATTGCTCAAAAATGTAGATCATCATTTACCTCTATCATCAAAATCCAAGCTGGAAATCCTCTGTAATTGATAAGATTCTTCAGATTTTCTTGGGGAGCATTAGTCTTCATAAGGGTTTCTTAATTTGCTGACAGGTTTTAAACATCACCATTGAAAGAAACAGAGTGTGGTAGAGCAAATTAGTTTTCACTTTTGTTGCTATTGTTTATATTGTCAGACACCGGGAGGGGTAATGGAAAGAGGAGGGCAGGAAGGAGAGTTTTGATTAAAGTGTATGTTTAAGCATATATTAATTTAGGTAAAATAAAAACAAATATGCAAACATATAAAATTTCCTTTGAAACACTTTTGGAACAAGTGTTGCTTTATTTATATAAAATATTACCAAATATTTAGTCATCCTCCAAAATTAACAGAGAGTGTCTAAGTGTCTCTTTTAAAAGTTTCTCTCTGAAAGTTTGAATGTTATTGTTACATCATCTTTCAGAGCAAAATTATGAGAAACTAAAGCTAAGTCAGAACAAATCATGCATGACCTCTACAGGAGCTACACTGGAGTCTGTACATTCATTCTTCAATGATATTTGTTGGCTCCTCTGATCTAGATGGGCAGTAGGCCAAGCTAAATCCCTCAACCTTAACTGAAGCCCAATTAACTAAGAAAAATTGTCAAATTACTCAGGAGAGGTGATGAGCATTATTTGATCTTCAAAGTTGAGGCTGCTGGCCAAAATGGGTAATCCACTGAACATCACAGACTATTTGCTATCAAACCAACTATTTCTCTACTCCAAATATTTGTGCCCCTTAAAGTTGAAACCCTCAAAAATCCAGTCCCAGAGTTCCTATTGTGTCAAAGGCAAAACAGCTTGTGACTGTTCTATATACAACATGACCCATTTTTTTCCACCTACCTTTCTAGTCTTTCTTAAACGTATTTTACCAAAGCCCCAGTCCTTCAGCTTTCCTGTTCCACCCATTTGTTTCAGCTGCATCAGTTGAGCCACATACTGTTGGGTAAAATGGGGTTTATTTACTTTTCCACACAGAGTTTTTTATATTGCCACACTGAGGTGTTTAACACAGGTTTCCATTATCTTGCCAACTGCACCTCTGGCCCCTAAGACAAGTTCCAAACCCAGCTTTCCTACACAACTTGAGAGCTCAATTCAGTGGTGGGCTACAGGTAGCTATAGGCTTTGCCATTCCAACCTGGCTGCAGCTGTACACTTGATGGAAGTTTGGGCACAAGCATTGCCTAACTCCCATATTATGCTAGGGTATGCACAATACTAGTCATTGTTAATGAAGGGAACTGCAGGATTTTACTATGGATTTATTACTCTCATTTACTATGAGGGTGGTTAGGCAGTGGAACAAGTTGCCCAAAGATGTGGATGTCCCATTCCTGCCCATGGCAGGGGTGTTGAAACTAGATGATTTTTAAGGTCCCTTACAACTCAAACCATTCTATGATCCTGTGATTTTAATCCTCACAGTATCCCTACCTCTGGCTTCCCAATTTCTAAATATGAAATACTCCTAGCCAGCGTGACTAAAAGTACAACTTCCTCTGTGTTGTTTCTAGCAATCAAAGAGTTAAAAGCCATTTTTTTCTCCTCAAAATACTGTGAACCTTTAAAGATTGTTTATCTTTGGCACCATGTCTTTGAGTGTATTACCTCCCTTTTAATTTTAGTTCTAGTCTTGCATTTCCATTATAAACTCATGAGGAGTATCAAATATTGTGTGTTTTTTTAGATAAAAAGGGGTTAATATGGTAAAAGATTATTATGTGAGCTTCCATTTCTGTCTATCTATCTGAGAAGTCTGTTTATGAGGATTGCCTATAGTATGGGAGGTATTATAACTATCTGCCATGTATTTAAATGCAGCCTTTTCAGCAGCAACATCACAATTCTACAAGGATCACTTGTAGAAAACAATACAGAGTGCCCCTGAACTTAACCCTTGAAAATCAGGTTTCACTAACAGTTCCTCATCTTCTAATTACCTGTGGTATACTCACTCTCATTATACAAATATTCACAGAATATTCTTCAGTAATGTATAACAGAAAAACCTACAGGTGTTTTGCTCTTTGCAAAAACAGACAAAACTATGTATGCTGAATAAGATGTCAGTGACCATGCTAATTATGAGAAATAAGCTGGGCCCACTTTCATGAACACATGCTGCTTTGCAAGGTGTATCATGGATTTTTACACAGAGGACTTCTTTATAATTATTCATGAATGCTCAGCCTGTAGAAAAAAGGATGCTATAGGACTCTTTCATGAGGAAAGAAGGAATGCCAAGGGTATTTTTTCTATGGTGATTTGTCTTGAACTTGCATGACTGTGTGTAAGACTGATGGAGCACAAAAAAACCTTTGAGATATACATTGTAAAAGTGTTCTGTTCATTTAGTAAGAATATTTGCTTTGTATAGAGAAGGTAATTTATGTTATCTGAAGTAGGGACATTAATATTGATTTGATTATGCCCTGGTAGACTGGAAGAAATTCTGAAAAAGATGAAATAAAGTATGCAAATCACTTCAGGTTAATAATAATTAAGAGTTTCTTTTTTTTTTTTTTTTTTTGGTCTGCACCAGCAATGGGATTCCTTTCACCTAGATTTGCTAACTAGAAAGTAAACATCTCATTTTAATTAAACACCCATGTCTTTCCATTGTTATCACTTGAGAAAAGAAGACACGATGTGCCTTGGTCACCATCCGTTTTAGGACGAAGAAATCATCTTCTTTCTTTAATGACTACAGATAGAGGTTAGATGACTGGTTTAATCTAAACACATGACTTTTAATTGAATGTTGGTGAAATAAATCTTGTTTTCAGTGTACAAACACCAAATCCCAATATTTGAAGCCCAATACAGTCACAGAAAGCAGAGTAAGTTGCAGAGAACTTAGTATTTCTGAACATGAAGCTGTCCTACCTAGGTTCATGGTTTTCTGAGGAGTAAACATTTAGGCACCTGTTTTAAGAGTCTGATTCATCATATAATGGAAATATGATGACCCAGCACAGCAATAAAAATGTGCAAAATAAAAAAAATATTTTTACAAGAATTTCACCAATAAAAACTGAACATTGAGTTTCCAGAAGAAACCAAAAACTACAAAATGGGAAAAAAAATAAAGTTGTATTTAAAGAGAAAGATTTGAAAGACCATAAGGTCATAAAGTCAAGGTGAAGGAGAATGATCAAGGCCAAAAAGGGTAGCAAAAAAAGAAGGCTAAGTGTTGAAAGGGCAACACAGAGTGCTTTGAGTCGACAGAATATATCTACTTGTGTGGACAGATTTAGGATTAGACTTGCAAGAAGAACAGAGAGGTTAACAGAACATAACCCATTAAAGGTGTCATTTTAGAGATCTGGGGAGGGGCAAGTCATGATAAAGACCAGATAAGAATGAGAACGACATATGTAAAGTACAGCAAATGTAGTATAATTCAGTACAGTATTATTGAGATCATTATCCTTCTTGGACAATTCTAAACCTCATGGTTTCTCACCTTAATTACTATTCTATTAATAAAGGAAGATGTATCTTAAGCTGGTGTATGATGTGGTAAGGGAAGGGGCAGCTTTATTTAGCATGCCTTGTTCTCTACGGAGAACAAAAGCCTTTTGCCTTTATGATTAAATATTCTTTTGACAAAAGCAGCCAATTAATTGCACACATGTTGTATCTTACCCACAAAACCCAAATGGCAAATGCTTTCTGGGCAGATACTTGATGTAAGAGTAAGGAAGGGACTTTTATATTTGTAAAGACAAATGACTTCATTGTCAATTTTAATTTGAAACAATTCTTCCAGAGATTGAAGGCAGTCATGACTCAGAGAATGGAAAGATTCAAACTATGACAAAAAAACCTTACTTTTCAAATGAGAGATATGATACATGTCTCTTGAATGAAACAAAAGAATCATCAGTGAAACCTGACTTTTTAAAAGTCAATATTATGATAAGCGTGTAAATAGCATCTATTATATTTTTATTTTGTCCAGACTTCAGGTTAACAAGGTATGCTAACTCCCTGTCAGAAACAGGAATGTCTACCTCTACTTCCCTCCAAATCTCACATTGGTGAGTACTGACTTGACTACTGAGATCAGCAACAGGAGTGTTTTAATTATCTATTATCTGCACCTGTTCAGGACATAATTCTTCGCATTACCTATTGAAGAAAAAAAAAATTCTAAAAGCTGACTGAAATGAGAAGGAAGAAAATTTTTCTATGCCAGGCTTGAAAGATATGGAAGGCAATGTTATTCAAAGTGCCGGCAGCATACGCCAGTTTCAATTAGAACATAAAAGGAAAATCTGTTGCTAAAATATAACAGCACACTTTAAAGATCTTATGTGCACTTATTTAGAACTTAGAGGATTGACTATCCTTAAGAAAGTCTAAGTTTTGACATTTTGTTGAAGCTGTTGTTAAGTATTGGCCTTATTGTAGGATTCTCTGAATAAAATACTGTATTCTGTACTTTACAGAAGCTCAGAATAGATTACCTTAATGATCACTTCTGGCCTGAGAACTTTTCTGTCAGAGAAAGTATTCATTAAAGTTATTGCATCTTGTCCTTCCATGTCACCTTTCCCAACTAATTGCCTACAGGACGAATGAGATAGCTGTTTTTCAAGTGACTGTATCGGTGGGCTACAGTGCTCCGTGATATGCTGGAAAGACAGTGAAGTGCATAGAGCTTTGGTCCAGAAAACTTGAGGTCGATCTATTTGATATGGCCTAATCTGCATCAGGAAAAAGGATTTCCACTGTACTGTGGCGCTGTAGGGTGCTGCTAAGCAGTCCCCATACCATTGGTGAAACAGCCACACAGCACTGTATAATCCACAGGGTAAACTGATGTATGACAATCTCTTGTGAAACCCTTTTCAGCCAAGGACAGCTCAGAAATCCTAATTCCAGGAGGATAGTGCTTCCTTTGGTGGTTTATTCCCTTTACTAGAATTGCTCAGGAACCATGACATGTCTTTGAAGATTTAATGTCTCAGAGACCCAGTGTACTGACCAGAGTGGGTCTGCTGGAATAGGCTCAGATTTCATACCTAGGATCAGTACCTGCTACCCAAGATACTTCCTAGGAAAAAGTTTGGCTGATCTCCGTAGACTCCACAAAGTTAAAGGAACTGGCAGCTGTCATGGACTGCAGCTGAAATTCATCAGCCCAGTCCATAATAGACTTGTTTAAAACACAAGTTCATCTTAATCACAGATCTTTATCTATTATTGTAATGTAAAATATACACTGGTCAGTTACTGTTTTCTCTGTGGTGCACTTAACTTGTGTGCTATAAAATGTCATTTGTTTTAAAAAGGTACCAGAGTAATCAAAGTTGTCTTAGTTATCCCCTTCTTGTGCACTATAGAGAGTTTCAGAAAGTTACTACCAGATACTTCTAATAGTGTAAAAATCTATTCTTCTGCTGAAGACATTTTAAAATCTGTCAAGTGGCAGGATTGTTATTTCTAAGACTTTGGTTTAAGATGACATTGCAGGTACCCTTCTGGCCCTAACAAGTAGAGCCTCCCAAGCTAGCCTCCCAAGAACTCCTTAAAGATCTGCTGGACACTAAATATGAGGAAAATACAAGTGGGAATAAAAACAGAACCTAGATATTCCTGCCTGAATATACATCTGAATTCCTTCAGTTAGCTTTCAGTTAAAATGCTCACTGAAATAGAGTTAAAAATGAGATATGAAGCAATCTCACTTCCAGCTGCACGCTCATGCGCTCCTCCCCCTCCCCACCCTGGTGGGAAGGGGAAGAGAATAGCGGAAAAAAAAAAGGTAAAGCCCATGATCTGAGATAAGAACAGTTGAATAACTGAAATAAAGCAAAATATAATAATAATAGTAATAACAATAATGAAATAGAGGAATAAAACTGAAGAAACACAAACGATGCACAATACAATTGCTCACCACATGCTGACCAATGTCCATCCCATCCCCAAGCAGTGATTGGTGGCTCCCAGTCAACTCCCCTCAGTTTATATACTAACCATGTTGTGCTGTGGTATGAAATATCCCTTGGGCTAGTTTGGGTCAGCTGTCCTGGCTGTGCTCCCTCCTGGCTTCCTCCTCACTGGCAAAGCATGGGAAATTGAAAAGTCCTTGAGTTAGAGTAAGCACAATTTAGCAGCAACAAAACCATCAATGTATTACCAACATTATTCTCAGACTATATCCAAAACACAGCACTGCACCGGCTACCAGGAAGAAAATGAACTCTATACCAGTTGAAACTAGGAAAGTATCCACTCCTATTCCATACCATTCACATCATGCCAGGTCCCACACTTACCAACACACCATCACCTTTCCTGTTTTTTGATATATACACACAGATATAGTTCCCTTAGTCTGTGGACCTTCCCTATAAAATTCCATTGCGTTCATTTAGTCCATGACTTTGGGCTCCATCTGTCGCAACAGTCTTTCAGGGAAGTTTCAGATGGTGTGTGCTGTTGGATTGTTACGTTCTGAAGCCAGTTCTGATGCAAAAGTTGTAAATGAGGCCAACCAAAAATCATTGACAAGTCTTTGCCTTCCCCAAATTAAAATGAGCTTTGAATATAATAATCTGCAGAATCTGACTAATGCCACCATTTTTCTTCTTTCCAGTAGGAATCAAAAAAAAGAATATCTTTTGTGGAAGTGGATTAATACCAAAATCTTGCTTAAAATATAACTCCTGTGTCATATTGAGCTATCCAAATTGTTCAAGGTGAGAATGTTTTACCCAGTTCCTGATTTAGGATTCTGGCCTCACGATACACTTATTTCTGTATCCTAAGTTGGTCTGCTAGGACAACCTCAAGATTCTGTTCCCCAAACTCTTACAAAATACCTCTAGGAAAAAAGAACAACCTGAAACTTCAGCCAGAGGATCAAAAAGGCCCCATATTAAACTATCACATTCAAATAAAAATCAGTCAGGGAAACCGAAGCCCTGTTTTAGTGACCATACAATCTAATATCAACAGATTTAATGCAAATCACTAGGAAGTACATGCAGATCTAAGAGCAGATGGTATAGCCAAAGAGAACAGTTTTGTAATTTTGAGTAAAATAAGTTATTCTGTGGTCAGTTTGGAAGTGAATGGTTGCTTGTTGTGTACACAGTGAGTGGGTGTCTCGTGCAGAGATTACAGAAGGTAAATAAAGGTACAAAAAAAGCCAGTGAAGCAAAGGGAAATTAGCTTAAATATAGTGAAGCCTAATTAATATCCAGTATAAAACAATTAGCCAGGCCTCAGGCTGCAGAATGAGGGAAAGGACTGTGAGATGGCAGCAGGAGAAGGGCGACTCTTTCAAACTGTAGCAGCTTCGTCACCAAGGATGCTTCTCTGGCTGCAGGGCTAATGCCCTGGGAAAGGCAGCAAAGAGATTGCAACGGGTGGAGTTGTCCCAATGTCACTGTATCAAACCACATAGTAAATTACTGCACCATTCTTCTGAGAGATGCAAAGTTTTGAATACTTAAGAAAACCCATCTAAAAGTAGACAACTGTCATTTTTTAGGGGACTTTACACTCAGCATTATGCTCAACAGCAGCCTTTTTAAGACATAAATTGGGAAAGCATGCCTGAATATACAGTAAAAGTTCTGGGATTTTGTGCAGAAATAAGCAATACCCTATCTATATTTGAAGGCATTTTTCAGCAACAATATTGCAGCAACAACATTCAGCAACAATATTCATAAAACTGTAAGAGACCGAAAAAGTATTGTGAGAAAAAACATGTCAATTGCTTCTCTTCTTTCTCTACCCTCATTTTTTTATTTGTCTACCTCCAGAGCCTTTAAATAATTGTATTTTTTTCCTAAAACGATTTGTGGGACTACATCGAACTCTATGAATCCAGATTTCATTGCATACTTTATACCTTGCAAAACTGAAAAAAAGAAGACAAGAAGCTGTGCAAAAAGTTATTGGGATTATCTGCATCAACATGGGATCTTCTCCTCTTTTTTTTTTTTTTTAATCCTTCATCATTTATTCAGTCCATTCTACATGGGAAGGTATCAGACTTTTATAATATTACTCAGGAAACATTATAGAAGTCTACAAAAATCAAAGAAATGTCATAGGAAATCATGCTGTTATAGCAATGCTTCTCAGGGTTGGGGATGGTTATTTTTATTCAGAATCTGTGGGACTGTTCTGCAGCCAAGAGACATTATGTTAGGAAATGTTGAAGATGGACATCAATAAGCCCACAGAGAATGCATGTGTGTCACGCTATGTCCTAATACCACAAAATATTATGCCAGAATTAGACGCAATTAGAACAGAAATTCTGTAAGGACAGAAGACAGCACAGTGAAGCAGTGTTGTGAAAGTTTGCAGATATCCTTGTATTTATTTCATGTGAATTAAAGCTGTTAGTCCTTTCCTTTCAGGAACATCCTATTTCCACAGGAATAAAAAAAGAAAAAGCGAAAAAAGACATGGGTAAGAAACTGTCAGTTGTGTAAGTCCTTTAATAAGGGATACTGAGCTGCATTGTTAAGAGGTTGCAATGACTTACTCTCTTCCAGAGAAAAATATGTGGGATGAATTAAGACACTCCCTTGCTGTGTAGTGGCTTCCAGGACCTAGCAATTTCATGTCATTCACACTGAATACCAAGCTGAAAAGTTAACCTACTGTTGCTGTCTTCCTTTAAATTTGTAAGGAAAATTGCATCGTGTTCTCAGTTACCAGAAATAAAAGAAGCAATCTGGAAACACCAGATGAAGTGAAGGCTGCCCCAAAACATCAGAATTCTCTCTGCATTTACTCCACGTTATTAGCAGAGGGGACTATTTTTGGCAGTTCATTAACAGGCTTGGTACTATAAGGATGAAGGCGATGGAGGCCATAGATAGAAATAACCGTAAGGTAGACAAAAGAATCATCATAGAATCATAGAATAGTCTGCTGATAGATCCTTAGAGAAAAACCCAGCCAACTTTGTTTTCATGAAATGCAAGAAGAAATAATGAAAAAAAATAATCGTACTTACATTTTTATCACTAAATTTTAAAAAAATAAAACCATTATGAAATACCAGAAAATAAATATGAATAAGAGATTATTCTTAGTCTACAGCATAAATTTGATGCTGGAATTCGTATCAAAATAGTTTTCAATTCAATGAGACATCTTGAAATTTATTATAATTATATAA
>NW_009919051.1:0-11492 GCF_000696875.1 Nestor notabilis
ATCCCCAGCAGTGTTCAAGACCAGGCTGGACAGGGCTTGAAGCAACCTGGTCTAGTGTGAGGCGTCTCTGCCCCCGGCAGCAGGATTGGAACTATATAATCTTAAGGTCTTTCCAGCCCTAATCATTCTATGATTCTATGATTTAAAGTTAAACAAGCTGTTAAGATGTAAGGATATGCTCTAACGATGCCAGAAATTCTTATTTCAGTATTGTTGAATTTTATATTCATCTTCACTTACATTAGTAGATAAGTTATTTGATCCAAATAAATCAGATTTTTTTAGTACTCTGCCTTCATCCACTATTTTTTGGCCAGCAATAAAACAAACCAAACCTAAATCAGGACGGGGAGAGGAAGTAGCTCTGGATTCCAGCTGTGAGGTAAACCATTGTGCAGAGGAGTTTTACTAGGTACTTATGATGATGACTTGCTTCACAGCTCAGGTGATCTTTTTAGGAGTCACTGCAGTACCAGTGATAACTAATCATTACCATAAAATGCAAACGAGGCATATTAAACTGGCTTTCTGTGAAATACAAGCCTGGTGAGGTTAATTTTGTGCATCTGCTGGATTCTGCATTGTGCAAGGGGCTGGCAGTGCTGCAGCAGCACACTGCCCTCATCTGGGGCCCTGTTAGTCACAACCACCGCTCCGCCACAGCAGGCTCTCAATGCAGTATTTTCTTTCATTTGTTTTCAGTGGGTTTTTTCCCCCACTTAAAAAAAAAAAAAAAATCAAAGAAACAAACAAACAAAAAAAAAAAAAAACCCACAAAAAAAAAAAAAAAACCCAGCCCACAACAAAAAAAAATACCAAAACCCTGAAAGCAGGAGGTATGAAAAGGCCAGATGTTTCGTATCATTATTTGGGTCCCCTCTGGGGAGAAAAGAGTATGAAGACTCCTCAGTGTTGCAGGCTGAAGCCTAGTTAAGTAAATGGTAAATAATTTCAGGGGTTGGTTCCTAATTCTGTTGTGTGAGCAGAGGCGATGGTAAAAATCTTCTTTACAGGATCTGCACCCAATTAGTAGCAGTGACATAGCTGAAAAATTCTCATGGGGTTCCAGTTATACTGCTTTTATATACAATTTTTCTGCAGACAAGTTGGAAAAAGGCCTGTACTTTGAAGGAAAAAGGCATTTTTTATAGTGATGTCACTGCATCTGAAGGATGGACTGCAGGTTTTTATCTTATTTTTAAATAAAACGGTTACTCTAGTTGAGAAACTACTTATAGCACAGACTGGCCTCCCAGCAGAACATCCTTATGCTCCTGTTGTTGGGTAAACTGATTGAAACTTCCTGAAAAAAATATGCGTTTAACTCTTTTTAAATCTTTGGCAGGATTGACTCAACATTTAGTTACAGACTACAAGCAAGTTGTAGAACTTCTAGAAGAAGGAATAGCTAAAAGGTATTTTAAAACAAACCAGCTCCATCTTTATTTGACGCTTCTTTCACCATGTGTTGGTTTCATTGATGTTTGTTTTACTGACTGTTGCCAATGCTTTTCATGACAGTGTGCCAGGTTTGCTGCTTATGACGTGCACATAAGAGGTTACATATCCTCATATTATTCCAAGTAAGAGCTACAAGTACTCATGAAGTTGTTCCTTCAAAACTGAAAAAGCCCCATGCTGACTTACCCAGAAAATTCAGCCAACTGTCTGGGATAAAAATGCATGAAAGGAAAACGTTCTGCTGTAAAGAGACCAGGTTTTCTTCTCCACTTGCTCGTGACTCTTTAGACTGTTTGCCTTTCAACTCACTTGTTAGTGTAACTTAGTGATTTAATATTGCTGAAAAGACAGTTTGTTTTTATTTAATTTATACAAGTATTTGTTTTGTAATAATTTGGTTTGATTTTTATAAGTGTTTTTTTAAGTTCTTAGTACAAGTCATGCACACTTGCTATGAGACAACTGTGGAAATTACATACTGATGAAGCCAATGATTTCAGCTCTTGTTAGTTAAGACACTTTTTTACTTTCCCAACAGGGAGCCTTGGATATCAGTCCAACTGCTGTAATGGTGAGGGATAAGAGTTATATTTGAAAGGATCCTCCAAATACAAATCATAGTTCCAAAATCATATCATAAGAGAGGTCAAGATTTTACAATATCGATGTTGCTGGGAAGTAAATTGAGACTAAGCTGCATTATCACAAAAACAGAATATACAGCAGGATTGCATTTTGCTGCTTCTGCTTGTAGCAATCAATAGATGCAACTCTATAGTAAGAAGAGACATTTTCAGAACAACAACAAAATTCCAAGTTGTCTCATTGCTAAGGAAATAGAAGACAGAGAGAAAACAAAGTCAGAGGTTTGATATTTTGTGTGGGTTTGTGATGCTGAAGTTTCAAACTTTATCACTTGCATGAAACCAAGGAGTGTTGTGTTTTTCTGAGGAACATTCTAAGAACTGATTTGGAATATATAGGAAACTGCTGTTTGCCTATAGTCTTTATGAAATACAATAGCAGAGTATTTATTAACACATTGTAAATACAAACAAACTAATTCAAACCATTTGCAGTCTGAGAAATTATGCCAAATGGACGTGATGGCTCCAGGTCTGACTATACTGGAAAGGTACAGGGTGGGAAGCTCTGCTTGAACATGGGTGGTGCCTTTCATGGGTGAGAGGGCAGCTCCTGTACTAACAACAAGCAGAGTTTACTGAAGGCATATTTTCAACCAGTTGGTTTTATCAGGCCATCTCCAGCCCTGTTCTGGCTGCACCTGTCCATTATAAAATAAATAAATATGGTTTTCAACAGGCAGTCATTATTTTTGTTGTTACTCATAGTGCTATTATTTCTTTCTCTTAACACTTTACAAGACTTAGTCTCAAATGCTGAAGAAAAAAATTTAAAATGCAGGAAATACCAATTTCCAAATTTCCATAAGCATAATCCTGGTGCTGTGTCAATAACCAATGAATCTAGATAATACTATTAAAACAGGTAAAAAATTTTGCAATGTACACCACATGCCGTGATGAAATATAACATATAAAAAACTAGCACATACATTTTGCCATAAAAATGCTCACATGGGTTGTGATTAGTTGAGATATAAACTTGGCCTCCAATTATGAGTATTGTCAGAGGTAAGAAGTGAGTATTAACGCTTCCTCCTCCAAATCCTGGTGCGCTTTCTATTTCCCTTTTGCTTTATAAACTTCAGTGCTGTTCCCTTATATTCTCTGCCTACTGTAGAGTTGTGTTTTGTCGTCTGCCCTTTACCTAATTGTTTGCCTTTCTCCTCCAACATCTGGAGACTAGTTCATGTTCTCCAGCTTCCTCAGCTTAGACTAATGTATGACCATGATGCACTAGACTGCCTTGTAGCTTTTGGCAGTGCCTGATCACAAGGCAGTGAAAGTGTAGGAAGCAGAGCGCAACAGGGAGAAGAGTCCAGGTTTTGGCCTCCTGTGTCTGATGCTCAGCAGCATACACACAGCTGCAAGCTCTCTACTGTCTAGTGCAACCGGGTCACTGCAGGACTCTTGACAGCTGGGTTCAGTACAAAAACATGGTTCCACAGTCCTTGTCTGCACTACTGACGTTGCCTGCTGTTGTTGAGGGTAAGCTTGGCAAAACTGATACTAAAGGTTGCACATACAGCTGATATCCAAGCCAAGCTACGAAGTGACAAAGGAAAAGACCTGTCATCTGGCTTCTGCCCTAGGCAAAACCCTGCTTTCTTTGGTTTTTTGTAATCAGAACTATAATGAAAGTAGAATTTCCAAAAACCTGTGTTACAGAGGCAGTGGGAGAATGCTGCTGCTGCTGCTCCACCCGTGCCTGGTACCTGCTAGCCAGAGTGCAGTGGGTTAAAGGGTTAATGTTTCGTGACTGGTCTGTCCACATGGTAAAGCCAAGCAAGTGGTACACGAGAGAATTACAGAATTCATTTGGAACTCATACAGGTAGACTGGCTAACCTCATTGGACTCCTTTAACAGCATAAAACTACTGTATCGGCCCTGTGTCAGAAGGGACCCACAGAAGTCATATATGAAGCTTTCTGGACTCTTTGAAATGACAAGAAATAAAAATGGGGACAATATGGAGAAAATGTACTGGGCCAGTATATTCAGTGGTGTTGGGGATGAGCTGTATGATGCTGTTGCTGCCTGTACTTTGCTACGTTCTACCTTACACCTGTGCTGTAAGGGCACTTTAAGATACTTCTTCAGAGTGCTGCTGGTGGACAAAAGCACCTCTAACTGACCCTCAGTTTCCACCCTTACAGGTCCTCTGCCAAATACACTGTGATCAGATCCAAGAATACAACCTACCATAGTCTCCAAGTTTCACATTCCTTCTTCTTAATTTCTGCTGTATTTGTTATTTTTGCTTTCCCTGAATACAGGGAAATAAACCTTTGTAATTGAGTGGTTTGTTCTTCTTTCTAGAATCACAGCAGCTACACATATTCACAATGCTAGCAGCAGATCCCATGCTATCTTCACCATCCACTACACTCAGGTTAGCTAAAAATAATCCAGCTTCCTTTTCTCTTTGCTCTCAAAAAGCATTGTTGAATGTGTTGTGCATTGTTTACTTCTCACTGTTTTGCGCTGTTTGTAATAATCTCAGTAGAAGCTGTTACTTATTTCCTTTGGATCACACTGCAGATGTGTTACACTTCCTAGACTGCTTGATGTGCTGAGTGTTTACTGAGGTATTCTTGTTCCTTTATGCAAGCTTATAGTCAGAAGTGATGCCAAAGACTTCCTGTAAAAAGAAACCTTTAGAGTTTTAATCGGCCATTTGAAATGTAATACCCATTCTGGGATGCTGTGAAAATTACACATGGATACATTTGATGTTACGTTTAGGATCCTTAGTTAAAAGTACAGCATTAGTTTAACACTTACCAAAATCTTATATCTGTCCAGCTTTTCAGATGTGCTCATCTCTTTAGCATTTGGCATCCACTATGCTCCCAGAGACAATGCACCCTTTCTCTGGAGGAATTATATCCTTCCCTGGCAGGGAAGTCGTCCAGTGATCCAATAGACCTTTTCTATCTCACACTTCTAACATCCTGTAATCACAGAACATTTTGGGCTATTTTTCAGTAGTTTCACAAAAGACCTTTGGAATACATTAGTGGAAAATAACTGCAAGATCTGCAAGAAAGCCTTTCACAGTCGCTAGGCAGTAAAGCTTTTTTCCAAGAGGAAGTTGGTGTAAGAGAGCAGTTTCTCTGTTGGGTGAGAAAGCTGTTGAGTTAATGGTTTGAGTATAGTCAGTGGGTCAAGGTCCCAAAGAAAGGCAGTGAGACAGTCATGTACAACTCCGTTTCAAACAAAAGAGCACATTTATTTTATTTTCATTAATTAATTAAGAGGATTAATCTTCCTTATTTACATTTTTGTCTTTAGGCTATATTGGAGAACAATCTCCCCTCTGAAATTGCAAGCAAGATCAATTTAGTGGACCTTGCAGGCAGGTAATTAACATGCTGAAGGGCAAACAGGTAATTTTCTCTGAAGATGGTACTGCATAAAAGATGAAATTTAATATTTTAGAACTTCATTGAACTAAAAATAAGCCTGACTTTTGTGTACAATAACAAGGAATATTGAACTACTATTGTCTCTGTCATCTGTTCTTATGTATTTGGTACTGGAGTTCATTGGGGAAGGGAATTCCTGGGTCTTAAATCCAATACTGTGCTGTTACACACATTTGAGTAATTCCATTCAACCCTGTATTCTTGTTAAGTGGATATTCTGGTAGCTATTGGTGGAATTATCAAATCTGAGCTTCAAAAGAGAGGAAAGGGGTAATGGCTTTAAACTTAAACAGGGGAAGTTTAGGTTAGATATAAGGAAGAAGTTTCTGTTTTCTTTTATGTCAGGAAAATGCATAATGATTTCATAATGATTGTATGTTAATAATTAAGCATTTTTGTTTGGTTTGCATTGTCTTTTTCATGCTTGTGTACTACAGTGAAAGAGCTGATCCCAGTTACTGTAAAGATCGTATTACTGAAGGTGCCAATATTAACAAGTCATTAGTTACACTTGGAATTGTCATCTCCACTTTAGGTAAGCACAGTAGTTCTCTATATTGAAGGGTAGTGATAAAAGCCTAGGACTCCCTCACCATGTGCTGTGTCTTAATGTTTCTCTATATTTACAACAAAAAGCTGAACAGAACAGCTGTGTGGCATCTTCATAAACTGTAATGACATCTAAGAAAATTAAATAGAAAAAGGTAACTCTTTTCCTGAGCTCTGTGGTATTTCTCCTTCAGCACAAAATTCACAGATGTTCAGCAGCTGCCAGAGCATAAACACCATAACAAGTGAAGGGGACAGCAGTCATGCAGACAGTCCTTCCACAAGCAGCGTCAGTGGGACCAGGCGACCGGCTTACATCCCGTACCGTGACTCCATCCTCACCTGGCTTCTGAAGGACAGCCTGGGAGGCAACTCCAAGACCATTATGGTTGCCAGTGAGTTTGGTTTCTATTCACTCTTAACATTCTGCAGTACGTTACCCCCTTAAAATACGTCTCTACTCCAGTGAGAAGACAGGTGTATCACTTAGGATCCGTCCTTCTAAAGTTTTTCATCAGTACTTCATAGGATACTCAGGGAAATGAGAAGGCATGCTGATTGTACATGAATTTAAGCTTAAGAGTCTTTTCAAGGTCATAGCTTTGTTTTAAAGTGTGTTATTCAGCTATAAACACAGTCTTGAGAGGACATTTTCCATGAGCTTGATGAAATATCCCTGAGGTTATTCTTGGGTTCGTTTTTTAAAAAAGCAAGACTAAAAAAATCTACCTTTTTCAAAAGTGATGGGTTAAACTGGTTATTCTTTAAAATATTGTTTATTTTCTATTTGTTTTCTATGTGTAGCTATCTCTCCTGCCAGCTCCAGCTACAACGAGACCATGAATACCTTGAGATATGCTTCAAATGCCAAAAATATTATTAACAAGCCCAGAGTGAATGAGGTGAGGCCTTGAGTTCTGCTCTTCATTCTTGTTCTATTTTGTTCTGTGTATTATTTCAGTCTTACTTGGTATATTTGCACTCTCAGTAAGATTCATACACCTTTTTCCCATGTTAGTGGAAGCTAAATAGGAGCCTGGACATTATAGAAAGCCCATGATATCCCCTTGACACCATCCCTCCAGCTAGTTGCTAGTTGCCGCCTTCTCCTCACTGCAAACCAACCTGAGCCAAACTGTCAGTGGCAGCCAAGAGAAAGTTGACTCTTTGTCTCAAGAGTTTCCCTGAACTGTCTGCAAAAAGCTGATCTCCAGAAACTGCCTGTGCAGAGATGATTACTCTGAAAGTGAGATAAATGCCTCCACATGAGCTGGCAGGAAATGCTTTGTGTATCAACTGGAAGGGCTTTTATTACCATAGTTGGTGACATTCTCACTTAGTCTCCTCTAGTCTAGTTCTCTCCTCTGCATGGCAGGAATAACAGCATTTTTCTGACCTGATGGGACTGTTTTGAAGATAAATTCATAAAAGTAGTGATGTATCCAGCTATTGTTATAATGGGAGCAAATATGGTATGTCTGTGTTCAGAGAAGAGATGAACAAAGTTTATGGCAAAAAACACCTATCAAAGATGGGAACCACCTGTCCCTAGGCAGTATATTCCAGGGGCCTGGTGGAGCGGATGCTACTTGAGTATGCCTACTCTTCTCTCCTCCCAGCTCTTGGAACAGCTTTGCATTAACTTCTTTAGCTAGAATATTTAAAGAATGATTTTTCCAACATCTGTCTCTTAATGTTTCAGGATGCAAATGTAAAACTGATCAGAGAACTACGAGAAGAAATTGATAGGTTGAAAACTATGCTGATGAGCTTTGAACTGGTATGTATGAACACTTCCTAATTGTAGCTCTAATTGAACTTCAGGGAGCTACAGTAGCTTACTTTGTCTTATCTGCTTATCTTTCCATGTTTATTGTAATTGGAGAGAAATGAAACTGTTCTCTACGATTTCACAATGTTTATAAGGCTAACTTCATTTCTGTCAGTTTTCCTTTTTCTGGCATTATACTGATAATCCTGAAATAAAAGCAGTTGTGTAATGATTAGGAAGGATTTTCTTGCCTGTCTTTCATGAAGTCAGACGGTCTTGTTGTCCAAAAATATCATTTGTATTTGCAGGGATATGGAAGCACCAAGACAGTACAAAATATTCAGCTTTGATGTGATTTCCCTGCCAGACTTGTTACAATCCTCCTTCTCAAAAAAAGTGAACTAACAGACCTCAACAGTACTTTGGAGGTTTTGCTCTTTCTACGTATTCTGTCCCTCAAAGAAAGTTGTGAACATCTGTGAGCCCTCACGATACAGTTGGCACGCTTTATGCTTTTCTCCTTTGGAATAATAATAAGAGCATCCTTGTTTTCCATGCCATGGGAAAGCATGTTTTGCTGGGAGAGACTGGAACTAGAATCCAGGGTATACTTACAGAGAAATATCTCTCCTTCAAAGCTCTTTCACCAGTTTTTCAAAGAACTTTGCATGCCATACCTAGAGAGGTGTAGGCCAGATGCTAGAAGGCAGCACCAAACATTTGTGTATTTTGTCTTTCCTTCTGCTGAAATCATGTCCTTGAAATCCTGGAATGAAAGAACATGCCTACCGGTTGTGGATAAGGAAACTAACATGTATATCTTGGTGGCTGTTGTTTGTACAGAGGAATTCCAGTCCTTCTTGGAGTGATGACAGGGATGGAAATCTGACTGAGCTGGTTCTTCAGAATGAAATGAAGGTGTGTATGAACTGTTTGATGCTGTAACTCTCTTGCTTCAGTGGTCCAGTGGGGGAAAGTATTGCTATACTTTTGAAACCACAATGAAAACATTTTTGTCCTAATTCTTTCCTGTTTGCTCTGAATATGCAGGCAACTGCCACCCTTAATGCACGTTGGGTGCTCTCTACCAATTTGTTGTGGAAGTCTTACGTCTTTAACGTGACACTGTCCACCGCATATCACTAAGTCTGCACATTCTACTCCATGTTTGAAAACTGTCTTGACTTATCACAGTAATTAATTATACAGAGCTCCTCTCTTCTAAGATTAAAGTCCTCCAATTTATCCAAAGAAAATTATTGTGCAGTCACCAAATCAATAAGATTTGATCACTGGTGACCTGGAAAGGTTTTGGAAATCTTAATTTCAAGATTTGCTTAAAGACAGGCAAAATAACTAGTTAGCATGATCATACATCTTTCTTACATTCTGGGAATGAGTTTCAATAGATTAAAACTGCTTCACTAGGTGGTAGTACAGTTTTTACCTGATTTTTTTGTTGCCACAGAAATGCACTGCAATTATAAACAAACCTGCATTGCTACTGGTGAAAGAATTTTGCATCCAGTAACTGAAAAAAAAAAATGCTGTTCTGAAGAAATTTTTGTATGAGAAAAATTAGCCTGCCTTGTAAGTGAAATAGTTTCCTCTTCTATTCTTTAAGATTGAGCAATTGACCAAAGACTGGACAAGCAAGTGGACAGACATGAAAGCCATCATGGAAGAATACAGTGTGGATATCAACAAAAAAAAAGCTGGAGTAACAATAGATTCTAGTTTACCTCATCTAATGGCCATGGATGATGATATCCTCAGCACAGGAGTGGTGCTGTATCATCTCAGGGTGAGATATTGAGGTCATTAGCAAAAAATGTGTTAAATACAGTTGAAAATCGTGTATCTGATTCTATGATCTGTCTACTAATACAATATCTTAATCCAAATCTAGGTTTTGTGCTACTAGATATAGTTTAGGGATAAGGGATTTTTTTTCCTATTTGAAACAGAAATCATGTTATTCTTTATCATGTTGAAAGAGAAGCCTTACTAATTTTTCTTATGCCAGCACAAAGAAATCATACCAGGTAATAAGTAGGGACCAAGAAATAATACTAGCGCTGATCAACATGCAACTTGAACTACTCAAATCCTACATTAACATTAAATATTTATTACAAGTAATTACTGCTACTTAAATGTTTTTCCATTATGTTCCATTTTGGAAGCAACAAGTATTTTCACATGCTAATTTTGACAACACCTTAAGTAATTTACAGATACTTATTTTAATGGAGAAACCTCATTTGAAGGGTCACCTTCTGAAGTCATTAGTGTCTGTCTGTCACACTAACATCTTTGTCCCCTCTTTCTTTGCTCCTAGATGCTGCCTTTTCTTTTCTTTGTGCTTTGCATCTTTTAGACTCTGGTGTCTATTACCTTCATCTGAACAGCAAGAAGGTAAAACATTAGTGGTTCCTTACATATTAGGGCTTGAGCATATAACAGTACTTCACATTGCACTTCCAGAAAGAAGTCATGGCAGCAGGTTTCAGATCATATAGAATAAATATTTTCTTACCTGTATAGTCTTTTGATGTGCCTTAATTACACTAATCAATGCTGTGCCTATGCTTAAAGAACCCTTCTTAGGTCTGTTCTTTTTTTCTGGCTTCCATTAACAAAAACATATACTTTCCCTGTAATTTCACTGAGCTTTTTGCATAGCTTAAAAATATGGGATTTGTTTTAGGAAGAGATGTACTGCAAAAATCTTTTTGAAAGTTGGAGTATTCCCAAAACTGAAGGGGGAAAGTAGTTTCAGTCCTTATGGTTTTATAATGTGCCTTGGGATTTCCACACACTAGTCAGGAAACACTGCAGAAGGGAACAATGTAAAAGCACTTCAAAAGATCTGAAGATGTACCTCAATAAGCTAAGATGAAGTTGTGAGTTTACGTCATCTGAATTGTCTTTCACTTTTGCAGGTAGAATACTCAATATTAAATTAGGAAAGAGTATAAGTATTTAAATTATTAGCTCAGTAATAGCATTTGAAAAAATTAAATCAATGTGGACCTGGGTTATGGCTGGTTTTGTTTTGTTTTCTTCTTTAAGCTGAGTTAGTTTGCTTGTATCATATCTATTCACTTGTTCTCAGCTGCAATTTTTAATTGTACTTAAACTCACACAGAATCACTCCAGTAACTGGGATACTATTGTGAATTTCATGAGCCAATACTGCTGTAAAACTTTTCTGAATTAAATTGTGTTATTGGAGAGTTATTTCATTACATTGGGAAAAAAGTTTCTTTTGGAATTACAATAAATATTTCTTTGCTTAGTCAAGAAGATAATTGATAAAGAAAACTTTTAGGAGTTGGTTTACTTCTCTTTGTTTAAAATACGTGTTGTTAACTCACCTGATTGTGTGAGATGAGACAAAGGCAGTATGGATTGTAAGTTTCCTACAAGTTGTGGCCAAGCCAGGTGGGTATTCTGTGGTTGAGTCCACTGAACATTAAGCTGATACCAAACTTGATAATTACTCCAAAACAGGGTCACAATCCAGATTTCAGTCTCTCTGGCAAGGGTTTTTCAGCAGGGCTTGTATTACAAGGGGTCTGTTAGTTGGTTCAGAGAGCTGAGCTCTGTGAGGAACTGAATGATAATCATTCTC
>NW_009919051.1:11517-19784 GCF_000696875.1 Nestor notabilis
CCCACTGCTATTTACCCGTAATTACCTGTAACTGCATTATCTTGCAGTAATGCAGAGCTTGCCTTTTCCCAGTCTTCAGGCTTCTGATTACTCCTTCTTGCTTGGTCTTTAAATCAGGGCTATAATATGCTTGGAGCAGAAAGCATATTCAATTTATTCTAATTAGAATACAAAAATCAAGTAGTTTAGTGACCATCATCAATTTTAGTATAACTGAAAGAGTTGCCACTAAAGTCATTTTAGAGCACTTTCACTAATCAGTTTACAATAATCAAGTGTAGTGTCTGTTCAGAGCTGGGAAATGATCTTGCTTTGTTTTCCTAAGGAAAAACACAGAACTGGTAATGGAACATTCTAGACAGGTGGTAAATTCACCGATTTTTTTGGTTGTGTTTTTTTTTTCTCATAGTATTAAATGACTGGGGGGGGGGGGGGTTTTTTTTTTTTTTTTTTTTTTTTTTTTTTGTTTGTTTGTTTTTGGATATTTGCACTGCACTTTAAGAATACTTTCTCTATTCCAACACTGGGCTGTAATATGCTTTGAGCCTGCTTGGTCTGGAGACTTCTGTTCCTAAACAGGAAGCAGGAACTTTTCTTTGAAGTTGTTGAATCTTCAAGTTTGGGAACTTGCCCACATACCATACCATAATCACCAAGATGACTTTTAATAAATGTCATTTAAGTTTCAGAAAATTGATTCTTGTTTAGTAGTTAGTTTGAAGAATTCATGATCTATGAAAGTTACCTTACAAAACAGGAATTCTGTTACTTTTATATCTGAAAAGCCCAGTTAACCAAATAATTTTGCAGCTTCTTTCTTCCTACATAGTTATTTATGAGAAGAATTATCTCATTTCTGCAAACATCGTCTCGCTGTAAATGTTCAAAGCATCAGAGTGTGTGTTCCTATTCAAAATGTTTTTCTCAAGCACAGTCCAAAAATCATCCACTGGCGTAGAATCTGACATAGCTGCAGGATAAGAAGTAATTGCATCGCTATGGGGGACAGCAGGCTGAAGTATTGTAAACCAGTAGATAGATTTCACTCTGAACAATTCAGTCATTCAGAGGTGATTTATTTCAGGTATTTGCTAAGATGCTGTACCAAAGCTTTTTTAATTATTATATATAATCCACTTTCAGTAGCCTACTTTTAAATTAGTTCTTTTCTCATTTTAGGAAGGAACAACCAAAATTGGAAGAAGTGATTCAGACCAAGATCAAGACATTGGTAAGAGAATGATATTACATATTATTTTATGATATGATCCGGTCAAACCAAGAGGTTTACATTCATCATGTAATAACTAGGTAATGTATCTGTTTGTCAGCTTTCTTTGTAAGAGAAGGTAAGTACAAAAGAATAATTGTTCCAAGTTGGCTAAAATCTTTCAGTTATTTTTTGGTTTTTTAAGAGGTTAAAAAGTCAATGGTCTTGACCAAACTGAGATCTCTTCAGAATTTTCTTCCCACTTGTGAAATGCTACAGTAGAGTTTAAAAATACCTTCATCTAACATGCAAATCTTGTTATGATCTATCCTGAGCTAGTGACACAAGACATCATGAGGCACTGAAGATGCTTTTCAACTCTACTTGGGCAGAGTATTTTAGGTATAAAATCCAAATTATTTCAGAATATTTTTTATTGCATTTCATTCCTGAACAGTCAATCTCAAGAGCTACAAATTATGATAGTTGCAACTTTATACCAAAACTGGAAACTTTGTGGAATCTCAGCTTTGGTTAGCTCTCCTAAGTTTGATTAAGTTTAATTATTTTCTGCCCGTAGATTAGTAAATTATAAACAATAAATGCCATAATAGCAATAAGAAAATTGAGCACAACAGAAGAATTTGCATATCAGCTCACAAATCAGAAAGTAGTGTATCATTTTCCAGAACCAGAAATACTCTAAAAGATCAATCTCACTATTTTTGACCAAGTACATTTCTCTGTGATATTGGGTACCTGGATAGGAATCAAGACAATTTAATCTCCATGTTCTGCACATGACATAGTTCTCTGAGTTGTGAAGTATGTAGTCATAGTGTCAAATAGCGTGTGGTAGTTCATTCTGGGGAAAATAGTGCAAACCCAACCCTTTCAACAGGTGAGATAAACCAAACCTATACATGGCAGTTTTGCAGGGACGGTGGATTGAAAGGGATCATTGTATGATAGACAACAACTGTGGGATTGTGACACTGCGACCAGTTCAGGGTGCACACTGCACTGTGAATGGATGTGAAGTCAGTGGATCGTGTCGTCTGTCACAAGGTAAGGCTTGCTTTTTCTCTGAAATGGGGCATTATAATTGACTTACCACTGTGTCCTGGGCTCAGCTACAGCAGTCATTTTTTCTCCTTCTCAGTAGCTGGTGCAGTGCTGTGTTTTTGACTTTCAGTCTGGGAACAATGCTGATAACCCCGATGTTTTTAGTTGTTGCTCAGTAATGTTTACTCGGACCAAGGACTTTCTCAGTCTCAGGCTTTGCCAGAGAGGAGGGGAAGCCAGGAGGAAGCAGAGGCAGGACACCTGACCCAAACTGGCCAAAGGGGTATTCCATACCACAGCACGTCATGCCCAGTATAGAAACTGGGGGGAGTTACCCGGAAGGCCCAGATCGCTGCTCGGGTCGGGCTGGGTATCGGTCGGCGGGTGGTGAGCGGTTGTGTCCTCTCCCCTTGTTATTCCTCTTATCATTATTATTGGTAGCAGTAGTGGTTTGTATTATACCTTAGTTACTGGAGAGCTGTTATCTCAACTCGTGGGAGTTACATTCCTCCAATTCTCCTCCCCATCCCTCTGGGAGCGGGGGGAGGAAGGAAGAGTAGGGGGGAGTGAGCGAGTGGCTGCGTGGTTCCAAGTTGCTGGCTGGGCTTAAACCACGACACACTGTAATTTAGAGACAAAGATTTATGGCACTCATGCAGATCTAAGAAACAAATCTCCCGATCTCCTACTGCTGCCTAGCACCATATGGTTTGATCCATAGTTAGAACTTCAGACTGGGACAAATAGAGAAAGTAAAGTAAAATAAAGACATAAGTGACAATATTAAGACCCCTTTCGGTAGCAGTAGTCTGTAGCTTTCTGAAAAGCAAGCACCTATAGTCAAAGATGCTGGTATGGAAAGCAGTGGACACTGGCCCTAAGCCAGCTGACTGCTGGTGGAGGTTTTTGACAATACGTAATATGGTTGAAATGACCTTCAACTTTTTCACAGTGTGTTTAAGTGGAGGGTACTAGTCACAGAGTCATAGGGTCAGATAGAATAGATCAGGCTCCCATACTCATAGTGAACAAGCTCAGGCAAAATGGATCAGGCTCTCATACTTCCAAGCTGTTTAAAATAAGAAAATATATCCAGTTTCTGGGAACTTGTAGTGATCTGGATTCTTAAAAAGATAGTGTAGAAACAAGTTTCCAGCAGTGGGCTAGTTATGTTTTTTATATGAAGTCATGCCAGTCTTTAATATGAACAGGGAAATTACTGTTATGTTGAGTTTGCAGAGATACCCAACATAAGTGTGCTTGCATGCTGTCATTACAGAATAACTCTGCTGTTCCACAGCGGCAAATTTTAAAAACAGTTCTCTGCTCTGTGATAATTAGAAAGCTGTTGGTCAGAATATTTTACTTTTTAATATTCTGCAGTAGTTTGTACGTGCTGTAGCCTGTATACTGGAGTTCAGATACTACTAAGGTTTTAGGGACCAACTGTCTGATGAATTATACCTTTGAAGATATCTAATCACTTTTTTTCACAGGGGCCCTTGTTGTCCTTGGCAAGTCTCATAAGTTTAGATTCAATCACCCAGCAGAAGCTGCTATCTTAAGACAAAGAAGATCAGTAAGTTCTAAACCTGTATTTTTCTCTCCTAATTCTTCACTGTTTTTGCTAGTTATTTTCCCTCTTAAAAGCAAGCCCGATGTAGATAATATTTCGTCTCATCATTGTATTCACTTGCTTCATTTCCTCCAACTAATGGTGTGTAATGACACTAAACCTTTTGTGGGAGGACAGTAGCGCTTCTTTCAGATGTGCTCAGCAAATGATGATGCAGATCCCTTGAATAATTTACTGTTTCCTATTTCTAGTCATGACCACAGAAACTCATTGAAACAGAAAGACAGAATGATGCAGTGAAAAGACCAATTAAGAATCTTTCTACATTTGATAATCTTCTGAATTATCTTCTATCTCTGTCATTTCACCATCCTGAATGATGTATACTAGAAGTTAAGGAAAATTTATGGGATTGAGTGCTGGAGTATTGTTGGCTCTAAAAGCACTTGTTACATGCCTCAGAAATAGATAAAATATGCTAATCTCAGGAACTAACTACTGCAAGATACTATTTGGTCAGCTGGTTAAGTAATGTTTTAATTAAAAAGTTAGATAATTCTTAAAACGACTGGCATATGTAACTAAAAAACCTAACTTAATGAATGTCAATTTTCTGGTTTGGGATATAATCATACTGCCAGCCTCTATTGGCAGTATGGATAAGAATCTACCTTTTCAAATTGATTTTCATATAGTAACATTTTGTATTTTCTGCTCAACTATCCTTTTGTATTCACTTCTGTAGTTAAGGAGCTTAACTTTCATTTATTTTAATTCTTAATTTCTTAATTAATGAAGCATGCAGTACATTAAAATGCAGCTACAAGAAGAGGTGTAACAAATACTTAGCAGAAGTGTGAGATTATAAACTCACATGGGAGGTATTATGCAGCATTGCACACAGTAGTTGGCAACAGTGGTATTAATGATAACCTGGAAGTTTCTGGGTTGCTGTGGTATTTTCTCTTGTTCTCATGTTGTGTGTTGTAGGTTAGTGAAACTCCACCTATACTGAGTTGTGGGGCTTTGGACTGGCTCAACTTGGATGGAAGCTGCACCCATTGTCCTCCCTATATCCTTTCTTCTCTTGACAAGTAAGTTTAAAACCAACTAACAAATAGTTTCTCATGTGGGATGAAAATGGGTATGTCTGAAACCAGGGCTTGGTTCAGACAAAGCTATGTTGTATATAGAATAGGTCTCATCACTTTTTCAAGTGATCAAGTAAGTGTCCTCTTTAATGTACCTAATCTGCATTTGCTTTTCATTTGCTGCAGTGATACCTTCCTATAAAATTTTTGGTTTTCATTTTGTTTCATTACTGAGGTACATTTTACACATCCCTGCTGTTACTTTCTGTGTAAATATTATGAAAAAATTAAAACTGATAGTTCCTTTAATGACCTGCAGAGGTAGATATCAAGTTGCTCTTTACATGGGTGTAAACATCAGAGGTGAAGCTTTTGTCACAATAATTTGTTGGTGATCTTGGAAAAACCTGCAGAAATTCCAAAACATTGTGACCAGTCCAGCACAGAACTGCATCTGGTGTTCCCATTTTTAACCTGACAAAACTGCAGAATGTTTCTGGTTTTTCAGACCATGTTCAGAGAGTAGATTTTGTTTGTGTTGATCATCTTTTTTAATCACTTGGACAGGACAGTGCATATCACATTGCTTAACGCTACCCTCAGACTTACCTAGTGTTTCAAGTGGTTACTTCAGTGACAATGAAAAGCATTTATGGTATTGCATTCACTTGATTTTTATCAATGTCCATCTCAAAAGAATAAGCTATAAACTGTATCTAACATTAGTTGTCTTTCACCTTACATAATCCAGTGGTCTTTTGTTTTTAACTCTTGAATAGTTCTTTTGGCAATGATAAACTGAATTGATCCACTCAGCCTTCCTTTACAGTAACCAGTAAGCCTGTGTTTCTGTCAAGACAAGTAGTTTTCTCATGGAGGGGGTTATGACTAAGATGTCTAGGTTAAGATCTGTAATATGAGAATAAAATTATACACATGGTTTCTCACATGTCCAGCTTTCATGAAGAAAAGTCAATGTCAAGTACGGAAAGGTGTGTTTCAGGTACCTTGCAAACAGTAACACAGGACTAAATGGGCTACAGGCAGTGCTTATTTGCTCATTGATAAAAAGCTTACTTAGTGCAGGCCTTGTCTTTTTAAGAAAGAGATGCTTAGAGGACAATATAAGAACAAGGCAAGCTCTGTGTGTGTGAGTGTGTCCTTTTCTCTCCCCCCCCCTCACTTAATAGTTCTTGATGCTCTCCCAGCTGATAGCAATCTGCATCTTGGAATCTTCCTCTTAAAAATTACGGTAGCATCTCTGTGCATAACAGGCTTCAGGGAGGTTTTCTTGCCTTTTTTTTTATATATCTTTATGATTTCCTATTTTTATTTTTACACTCAAAGATTTAGAAGCCATAAAGAAAACAAATGCTATCCAGAGCTGAGCTAAGAATGTGTCTAAATCATGCTGAATTTTTTGATCCCAGCTTTGTCTTTCTCCTGTGCTACACTGATTTACTCCAGAGGAGATGCAAACTAGCCTTCAAGCTTTAATTTGATTTTTATCATACTGAAACAAGAATCTGCACATGCACTGAGTTATAGGCAAGTCTCTGCAACAATGTTCTTTCTTCATACTCAAACTTGTGCAAAAGGTTTGTACTTTTGTTGCTTGAGTAACCATTATTTTAAAGCCATGACTATACCAGGGTTTATGCTGAAGCTGCCATCAATTTACAATATATAAGAACCCTAATATATATTAATTTCTATGTCAGTAGTAGTGTATTAAAAATTCCATGGACAAATTGGGTTCTCTTCTGGTGGGAAAAAATGGCTTTATGGAAGAGTCCAAAAAAAAGTTCTAGCATAAAACATCGTTTGTTCATGCAAAGAAGCATAGCAGTCATCCACAAAAACCATTCAGAAATTGTTGGGCTTTTGTGCATTTAAGTACTTTTTAATCAGGAACTGATGGTACTTTGCTTTCTTCTGAATTTTTTATTTTGGAGCATATGAACATATATATTATGGGAATAACTGCTTACAGTCTTACCTCCCATGCTGCCAGTATGTTTTCTCATCTGCATTTCATGGGCTGAATTACCAGTTTGACCTCTAGTTGTATGTTGAAATATTTTGAGAAATGAGAGAGAAAACAAATTTCTACCATTGCATCCAAATATTAAAACTTTAGGCATGAAATGACCCTTGAAATGGGTGCAATTCATTGCACTCTTACTTGCCTGCTTGCTTGTATACACCCTACTCAAAAGAGCCCCAGCACTTCAAACTTCTGATGTTTTTGCCAGCCAGCAAAGACACAGAAGGCTTGTGACTGGCATCAGTCATCATATGACAGCATTACCACAAATAAGCAGGTAACTAAGTTCCTGCTCCTTTCATTGCCTTAATATGATACTGCATGTAAATATAAACCCTGATTTCATTCCCTTACTGGTTTGGAAAAAAACCCAAACCACAGGACTTCCGTTAGAGTCCTGTGGTATAGCAATATGCTGAATTAATTTTATATGCTTGGATCATGTTTAAACTCTCTTTCCTTGAAAATTCCAATATTGTTAAACCAGAAAGAAAGAAGTCTTCTGAGAATGTGCGAAATTCTACTGACCTAGAAAGGAAACAGAGTCCATAGATGCATCTGATGCTGGAGAACACAATGCAATTATTATTCTAATGGGTTATAGTTAATGTGTCCAGCTAATATTTGTAAAACTAATACTCTGAGTTCTTACTAACAGCTTTCATTTGAGAATTTCAAAGTGCTACAATTTAATCTCTTGCATCTCTTAAAAGATCCCTCGAATATTTCATTTCAGAGAGAAATGCACTGTGTCCTTCACAGCAACTTTACAACTTAACAGCAGAATCACGTATGGTGGGTTAGAAGGGCAACTAACAGATTCTATATATAACTGCAATCATAAGGGGAAAACCTGTGGTAGATTGTAGTTCCAGCTAAAGTGGAATTTAGCAAGGCAGCAGTGACCTTTACTGGAGTGTATAGCTGTGTCTTGCTCCTGCAACTCCTTGCCAAAACCAGGTCTGGTTTAGAAGTGTATTTGCCTTAAATAAGTCATTGCCTTACTGTTCCTTTGGGGTCTTAGGCAAAGGAAAAAAGGTGTTGCATGCAAAGGCTAAAAATCCACCCCACAGTATAAAAAAATGCACAGGTGTGCTTTTTCTGTAAGCAAACCAGCTAATCAGAAATGCAAATTATACTTCACCTGATGGTAACTTCCGTGACGGGGATTATTCTGTGTCTACATTTCCAAAGGTCCCTTGTTTCTAATGGTTTCTGACTCTGCTGGCTGTGGGAAATGATTTCTGGTTCCCACCTCCTGCCTGTCAAATCCCCCCC
>NW_009919051.1:19815-80361 GCF_000696875.1 Nestor notabilis
CCCCCCCCCCTTTACTTAGAATTTTGTGAGTGTCATCCTTCAGGAGGCTGGAGGAGGTGATAATCAAGGTCTTTGTATCTCCTTTATCATTCTTCCCTTTGCTTTAGGAAGGAGGAGGGAGAGGTTTTAGCCTCTGTGCTGGGCAGAAGCAGATGTACAATCCCGTGCAGCTGCGTGGTACCCGCTGCTGTGTGATGCTCTGAGGCCCTGCGGGAAGGGCCCTGGATTGGACACGGGTGGAGGAGGAGGATAGAGCAGGTGTAGATGTGTATAAGTGCATAGGCTTGTAAGCCTGACTTGTGATTTGCTCTCAGTGCTGGGATTCGCAAGGGCGCAAAATGCTTTGCCAACATCTTTTTTTCTGCTTTGTTATTAACTCTTCTTCCGCTGGAAAAAATCATTTGTAAAAGAAAAATGGGACTTGAATCCTAGGCAAAGAGAAGGATAGGGATGCTGACTTGACTGGTATTTTCTTTGGGAAAATCGGCGTATTTCAGCTTTTGGTTATTTTCACTTGAGTTTGTCTATTTGAGCCTTGAGACTTTGTTGCAGAAGGCATTCAGCCTCACTCACCACAGAGCTATTGCTGCCATAGTTACTGAAAACTGCATTATGCTGTAGCAGCCGCCAGCCTCTGCATCAGCAGAAGTGTTTGGGGAAGAGGGGAGGAGAATTGCACAATAGGATTCCGGAGAGCTGACAACAACACAGGCTGGAAAAAAATGTGGATTTACAGATGGCTCATTTAGCGTGCATCATGCAAACTTTGTGGAGAGAAAGATGAGATGGAAAAGCAATCCAGCAGCACTGGTAGAATACGAAAATTTTCTCAGTAATTTGTGATTGTCTTTAGATTAAGGTTTGTATATTTCTGTTGTTGTAATTCTATTTGCTGTTTTTAAATGTTTACTTGGAGGAGGGGTAACTGTTGACACTTCTTGCTCCATTTGGTACACATAGAAATCTGCAAGCTTTTCTGAAATTCTATGAAGTGTTGGTTTTGGTTTGGTTTGTTTTAGTATTCTGTATGCCAGTCCCAGGAAACCAAGATTTTATGTATGTCTTGATACCTACAGAAATGAAGCTGTTTGTCTTATGTTTGTCCTGAGGTTATATTATTTCCTCCTAGAGCTGGACTGTATGTAGATTGCTTATGTGGGAAGGCAGGAATACAAGCAATAGCAGAAATTGGTCTGTGCTTGATTCCTGTATCTCACAGTATTCCTGTGTTTCAAGTCTAAATTTTACAGTATATCTGTTTTAAGATGTTCTAGCTGAAAGAAATACATCTATTACAGAATATGGCTAAATTATTAGGTTAACTGCATTGATATTTGTTATGAGTTTAATAATTCAAACATGTATTATAAAAGCTGATTGT
Organism: Nestor notabilis; assembly: GCF_000696875.1. Lineage (NCBI taxonomy): Eukaryota > Metazoa > Chordata > Aves > Psittaciformes > Psittacidae > Nestor > Nestor notabilis. The sequence goes on from NW_009919051.1 coordinate 21,197, forward strand.
TTAATTGTCTATTAGGTAATTTAACTATGAAGTGTACGGGAACATCTTATTCAGTTTCTGGGCCCCTGTCACCTCTTTTTTGTTTTGTAGTTTGTCTTCTTGTGTTATTTCCACAAACCAGCAAGAGTGTGTTGACATGACATAGCACGTTTGAAGGTACAAAGGGAGCATTCCTACTTTATGTTCTTGGTTTCAGCTGTGACAGACAGATCTGTATCTGAAACCCAAACCAGCCAGTAATTTGGCTCTCACAGCCACTAGTCTCACAATCAGAGGAAAAACATTTTCTGGCATACCTGTATTATGCATATGGCTTTGCATGAATTTTCATTATCTTTCTGTTCTGCTGAGAAAGCCATCTTTAAGAAGCAACTTCTTTAAAAGGTGTTTAATGTTCCACCTCTGTATTCAGACCTGCCTTTACTGCCCTGCCTGGTTTTTGGTTTGTACTATTAAAAATTAGGACACGAAGCAGAGAGGCATTGAAATAGCAGCAGAACTGCAATTCATCTGTATCCCTTCAGTAACAGTATTTTGTTAAAGAAACTTTAACCTTAGAGAGAGAGAATTGTACCAACTACCTATATCACCAGAACAAAAGCAGTTTCTTTGCTGAGTTTGTTTTTTCAAGGCTCAAAGTGAAGTATGAGCATGCCTCCTTACTCTGCCTTTTGGGGTGTAGTCGTAGTATGGAGCTGTGATTAATAACATCAGTTTGGGCTGCATCCTGTACTCCTCTGCGTGCAAAAACACATGCCTTTTGGAAAGGATCTTACAGTTTCATGTTAGTTCAGCAAAAAGCCACTACCACACACATGAGGGAATACACTAGTGCTGCTGAGAACAGCAAACACCACACTTCCATCTGCATTGTTTGCATTGCTTATTCTCTGATACTTTACTGTATGGGAGGGGTTGAGTTGGCTTCAGTATTATTGGAAAGTATGGGAAGAGCTTGTGACCCTCTCTCAGCTGTAAACAGATGTTGCCTAAGCACCTCTGCAAGCATTGTGAGGTCTTTGGATTGAAATGCAACACTAAGTTGTTTCATATACTTAAATGTTTTGGATTTCAATTTGTAAACAGTTTGAACTCTGATAGGTGGATTTTATGAAAATGACGGCTGAGAGATTTGAGTCACGGTTGGGAAGAATATGAGCCATTTTGTAAGAAGAATTTTCTCTAATTTTAGTAAAGAGTTGCAGAACGGGAATACTTAGTCTTGTTTTACTATCGTGCTCTGCTTTTCAGCCTTACTGGCAATGATTTACTTCATTTCCTCTCTCTCATACATAATGGTGCTAATAATGAAAAATGAATACAATCAGCTCTTCCAATACTTGACTTTCTGATATTTGATAATGTTAAAGGATACTCATCATTCCTTTTGGATGAATGTACTTTACTTCTTTCTCTCAGGCTTCAGACTAAGTGACTTGCCCAAGGTCATGCAATTGTCCAGTAACAAATTTAGGCTCACATTTTTCAACTTTCATGCCACCACAGCAATCAAAGCTTTCATATGTCTGTTAGCAAAACAGGTTAAAGACTACCCCATCATCAGAGCGCACACAGAGACTCAACAATTACAATTGCTGTTAAGGTTTAATAGTTTTAGCATATCAAGAAGAGGCCTCAGCTGACAGCAAGGCTCTATTAAGTTTTGTGCATGGGCACCCAGAGGCAGTCCTTGCCCTGAAGACCTTGCAGCCTAAGCATGTATGAAAGCACAGAGGTGATATAACTGCTGCAAAATCAGAGAGGTTTTGTGTCTCGGATCAGTACTTTAACCTCCAGGTTAAATGGTTGCTCCGTTAATTTCCCTTGGAAAATACAGAAGATAACATGGAAGCCACATTCAGGAAAAGCCTCCCTCAGAGTTATCACTGAAACCACAGAAGCTTTTCCTAAACAGGATCCTCCAGATTCAATACTATGTTTGAAAAGTGATGATTCTTTAATTAACCAGTCTAGCTTTAACCTTTGAGTTTGTCCCCTGGTAATTGGTAGCATTGCAAATACCTGAACAGCTGGAGATCTGTAATAGCCATATAAGCATTTCAGTGCTGCAGTGAAAGGTCATTTGAAACCTACTTCAGCTGAATAAGAAATGAAGCATCCCGCTCCTATTTCCTGGGGATCAATTAAAGTTTCTCTGAGAGGAAAACATTACAAATCACAAAATGTTGGCATCTTTGCAGTCAAGCCAAGGACAAATGGTTCTTGGAGCTGCCTATTCTTCTAAATTTGTTCTTGTGAGCCCCAAACAGACACAAACCATTTAGCAGACGACAATAGCAAAGTTTGTACTCTGACTGTTAGCACCATGCCAGACAATTGAACAGCTGTTCCTTTTCAGTTATTTTCACCAGCATTACATTTACATAAACATTAAAATGTGTTTTCCTCAGGTGAACAGAAGAGTCACAGTAATATTGTACATTATTTATAATCTTAAGGTGTTTATGTAGTGTGGCTTTCCCACTGCTTCTTAAGCAAGTGACGTTTATGTTCCATGTAAAGGTGCTCCAGAAGGTATGTAGACTTTAGCTGCTCATTTCATCTGTTTTGCCTGCTAATCTAGCACATAGAATCAAAGTTGTTGCTGTGGAAATGGTTGCTTTGAACACATGCTTGCAGTTCTAAATAGAGATGTCAAATCAATTCCAATGTAGCAAAAGTCAAGTGCTCTTTTCATACAGATGACCTTGTATTGGCAGTGATTTTACAAACAACGTTACGTTTCCAAAGCATTCCACTTGAAATCATGGTTTTGTTTTCTTTTGACCTTCGGGGGTCTTTCTAGCATTTTGGCACCTCTGCTCGCTATAAAAGCATAATAAAACTAACATTATAATAAGTATATGATTTACTTTGTTAGTAAAATATATGTCAATATTTTTCCAAGACTTAAAGATTTAATTTTCTAAGGTTATATATAATGTCGTGTGTAGATACAAAACAACAGACAGATCATACATCACCTGTATAAATCAAATTAACATTAAGAATTTCTGATGACTACATGTGGACAGGTAGAACATATATTCCTTTCAGAGAGTTAATGTATTTTGAATATTATCAGGGATTATGCTAAGAATAGATACTGTTTTTGTTATTACTGTGTGTGTCTGTGCACAAGTGTGTGTAAAATTTTGGCATACAGTCAGGAATCAAACATCTTGGAGGGGACTGTAAGGCAGATTTTCACAGGTTAGTCACTTCTCTTATCACAATTCTGCTCCAAATATAGAAGCAGTAACCTAATATAGTTGTTGCATCCAACAGAGAACGGTGTGACAAGGTTCTTTCCTTGGTACTGCCAGAGACTGTCAGTGTTAGCTGAACAATGCCTGTAACCCTTTCTAGATTGCAGATTTTTCACCTGAAAACAGAGAATGTAATTTCTGTAAAGCATTTTGAAGTATGAAGATCCAAGTGGTTATAAAATTTTATAATACATAAACAACCTTCCTCCCCAATTTACTTTTTGGAAAATCTACAGCAAAATGAGAGGTGACAATATTTTTAAAATCCTTTTTGCTGTTACCTTTCTGGTGATGGAATCTGCGTCAGCACAAGAGCTTTCATGTTTGCTGACATTTATGACGCTTACAGGATTGTACCTGCTGTGACATGCATATACACAGCTACTTTGCCATCTCGGGTTTTTTCACATCACACCCTTATTGAAAAGGATAATGTCTTGAGTGTTGTCCTTCTTCAGTAAGATGAGTTGGTTTATTACAAATGTTTGGTATTTGTTTCTGGTTTAAATTCACTGCCAACATCTCTAACAACAGAGAAATAGATGCTGTGCATGAAGAATACAAGAAGAAATTGAGAGACCAGGAAGCTTTCCACAGAAAACAAATTCAACGGCAGCAGCTCTATGTTGAGGATTTAAAGCAGCAGATCCTGAGAGGACAGATCAAAGCAGAGCGGGAACTAGAAAATGACCAAGCACTAATCAACCAGCAGATCCAAGAAAGTGGGTACCTGTCTCTTCCTCTCTCTTACTTCTCTTTCATGACTGAATTCTTTCATCCTCTTGATGTTTTTCTCCTAGTTATGCTTTATATTATGGGTGGAACTTTTATTATGGCTTATTAGTAGTTTTCTCTTCTAATTGCCTTTCCCTTGAGAACAGTTATTAAGCTTTGATTAACAGAACTAAAGGGTCTCCCTTGCTCTGCACCGGCAGTGCTGTTTAATTAGCTCTGCAGGTCACTGCTGGAGGGGCTGGCATCAGGATGCTGCTCCCCTGTGGCTCCCTGTTCTGCCTCCCTGCAGCTTTGCTCAGCTCGTATCTGTAGTGGCAACTCTGCCATGTAGGCTAAGTCTGCTATTGTGATTTAAGTTTTTCTTGTGATGCACCAGTGCTTCATCCAATGAGTTGCTCTGGGATATTGAATTTGAGAGGACTGTGGTAGTTCCAGCCATTAGGTTTCAGGGAAAACTGCTTGAACAACAGGATGACAGGAACCAAGCAGCATTTCCAAGACAGCGACATGTTGGTTGAGGTACTTTCTTTACACATTTCGTTGAGGATGTCACCAGTAACAATATAGACCATTTGCACATGCTTTAATTAATTTCTCTCAGGAAGAATAGAGTGATGGCATAAAACCGTGGCTCAAACTGAATTTTATGTGGTTGCTATGTGAGTTTTAAACAAGGAAAACAAACAAGACATATCTGAGAAATGGGTGGGACACTGAAATTCAGAGCTAAAATCTCAGCCCTAGTTAAGGGGAGAGTTTCACTGGCTTTTATATAGTCAGTATTTCTAAACACCCTCACCCTTTACAGCATGAATTAAAACATATGAAGATATTCTGTGGCAGAAATAGAAATTGAAGTGTGACAAATTAAGGTCAAAAATAAGGTGTGGTTTTTATTTACCCCAAAGATGATTAATCAGCTATACCACATTCTCCACAGCTTAATTTGTTTTAAACCAAACCTGGATTTTAAAAAAGAGAGAAATGCTTTGGTTCAAACAGGAGTTATTTCAAGGAAGTTCTACAGGGTGGTACAAGAGTACTAAAGGCTAGACCAGTGATCAGATTTTGAATGGCAAACAGCTATGTCAGAAGGTGGAGCTACAGCATATTCAGAGAGGTATTTTTTTAGTGTCAGTGGCTCCTGGCCCTCAGAGGTGCTGCTTTGCTTTCTGGTGGACATATTCAGCAAGAAGTCTTGGTGAGGTTGGGCTGCCCCTTAATGAGTTTATAGTCTGATTTGAGAACATTTTAAACCTTGAGATGTTTTTCACCACTGAAATTGAGTGGTTATAGTGTTCTCTAGTTTGTCTCCTAATGAATTATTTGGTCCAAGTTTCTTGGACCAAATTACAGAGGCATCATTCCCACTTGGCAAAATCTGATATTGGTTCTTGGAAGAAGAAAACTGTAAATTTTTGGAAACTTCTTACACCCAAACTTCTGGAGTCTGCTATCTTTTTAACTATGCCAGCCATAATGAAGAGATTAAGAGAAAGTTGTGGTGATGTGATGTAGCAGAAAGGGACTTACAGTATGTAAATAGTACAGGCAACCAGGACACTTCCCCCCCCCTGCTTTTTATTTCATGGCTCTGTAGACTTATTCTCTGTGTCCATCTAGTTCTGCTGGTTTTGATGTGTTCATGCAAAGCTTAGCCAGGCAGGTAGTCCTTGCCACACAAATACAATTAATTCTTCAGTTGGCAACCCACAAAAGTTCCCTACCTTTTCTGCACCCTCTGTGTCTCAGCTCATGCCAGCAGCAAATTTGTGAGCAGAAAATAATTAGCATCTTAGGGCTTGCAGCTCTGTTCCAAGGGAACTCTTATCTGCCAAATATTCTGCTTGATAGAAACATGCTAATGAAAAGATCTGGGAATAAAGAGTTGAGGGAAAAAAAAGCTTTGTGTGTGCAAGTTAAAAATGTCATTAAGAAAAGTTAACTAAAATAATTACTAAAATGCTTCCCTTTTATTCATAGAGTAACCATAGAGGTAGAATTCCTATTTCTGTGTATGTGCTGTCTGCAGAGCTCCCAGCATAAATAGGACAGGAGACTCGTGGTAAGCTCAGTCGTCACTAAGCAAGTGATGCTGACAATGCTTATGCACTAATGATTTCTTACGTTAGGGAAACTTCCACAGCCCAAAATACTTCTCCTGCAGCTGAGCTATGCAGAGCTGCGGGTAGTCCTTGTTCATGACATCAGATTTAAATACCTCTTAATCCTAACCTCCTGAATATGCAATGAAAGGTTGCTTAGTCAGTAAAGGACTGCAGACTGAAGGCAAGCCCAGCCAAAAGAAATGTTTCTGCTGGTAAGACAGTAGTGTTTTGACAAGATTTGGTCTTTTCTAGGAACCTTGTTTATGATTCTTACATTGTTTTTTTCCTTTGCTTTGTGCAGCTCTATATGTGTATTTTTCTAGCAGCATAAAGATGAACAAACTCTGTTTCATTAAGAGAACATGCCCAAACCATCAGACACCACATGGTAGCGGTGATCTCAGTTATCCCTTCTTTTGATTGTTACAGTTCATCATAGCTTAGGTTGAAGCCAGCATGCTCTGAAAAATTTCTAAGCACATCCCCTGCATGGAACAAAGTAGTCTTGACTCCAGGGTTAACAACAAAATCGAGGTGGTGTTTGAGTGTAATCTTTGAAAAATTGAAATGTGTTCTACTTTTTCTTATAAACAAGGTCTTATCCACCAGTCTCCTTAGCTTTTTTGGCCAAGCCCCTGCTTCTATCTTATAGTTGTTATCTGAGTCCTTATCCCAGTGGAAAGGCTTTTGATTATCAATAAAGTGCAGCAATTCTCTAATTTCTGGGGTTTTAAGAGAAAAAAATATTTTTCTCTGAATGTCAAGACTCTGTTCTAGAAGCATAAAAATTGTGTTCTCAAATGAGCTCTCATGGCTGATTAAATTAAGAAACAAACTCACGATGAACAATGGTTTTCCTATGATTTTGACCTCCTTTCAATCATTATTTTGTTTACAGACCAGCAGTGGCTTATAGATGAGAATAAACGACTGGCTGCCCTTCAGCAACAGCAGAGGGAGTTTGCAGTGCAAACGGAGACTAAGCTGTATGCAGAGGCTGAAGTGCAGAGCACCATTGGGCTGGAAATCTGCCCTTCCCTGCTACAGCAGAACAAGAAGAGACTGGTGCAGCTGGAGCTTTTGCGAAGATACTCCTTGAAAAAGGCAGAAAGAAATATAAGACGAAAAAAGGTAAAATTCCAGCTGGAAAGGATAGTCAAGAAGCAGAAGTTATTGGAAGCCAAGCAAAACCTAGAGCAGCTGGAAGCTAGCTGCTGGCTCAATGAAGAGTGTGTGAAACAATCCCAAGTCCTAAATGAAAATACTGTTGTACAGTCCTCTTTGGTTCACCAGTTGCAAAGGAGAAGGAAGTCGTTGGGTTCAAATTCCCTGCAGCAGGGGAAGCATTTGTTCTGTAACTCACGTCTGCCCCAGGCACCCAGGTAAGTTAAAATCTGCCGATTCCTCTGCATGGTCTAAAGTAATTCAAAGTATTTTCAGTGACCACCTGTACTCCAGGATGCCTTTCAATGTATTGAAACAATCCCCAAACCTGCAATATCGGTGAACTTTATTATATTGTATGTCACACTGGATCTTTGCCCTTTTTCCTGGGATCTGTACAGTGCATTCCCTACTCAGCTCTTTGACGTGGTGTTTATCACTATTTTTACATTCCTCTCCCAAGCCTTTCTGCACTTCTTACCTCTTTGTGAACGCTTTCCACACCTGGCTTAAGTCTTGTTCTTACCTTGTTTAAACTGTCGGTAAATACTAAATTCTGCATCATTTTATCTTGATTAGGATCAAACTCTTCCTTCAGAATATTTGTATCACTGGGATGATTCTGGATTTGGCTTTTAAGTTGGCCAGCCTTTCCCAAGCCAAATAAACTTCTTTAAGCAATGCTAAGAAGCTGGGGTGCTATCACAGCGTGGTCCTGGAGTGAGGAAATAGCTGAACTCTGCTAAGTGTATTTCTGTGATTTAGAACCATCCTTTATTTCAATCTGATGTTTGCAGCTGACTTGAGCCTACAGAGACTAAATACCAAGCTACACGTTGTAGCATTGAGCTGTTCCCTTGTGTTGCAGAACATATCCCAGGATATCTAAAGGACTGCATGGTTACTGACAGAATTTCATCTTATTGTTTTTATTTTCTGCTAAAATTTGCTTTTGAAAGGCATTAAGATTGTTGCTTCATATATCGCTACTCTTAACTACAAGATATTACTGATGTGGAAGTGTTGTTAAGTATATTATTCAAGCAAGGATTGTGTTTTATTTCTTTATTTCCACAGCTGTTTGTTGAAGAGGGAGACTGTCTCAACATTATCTACCTCACCAAATACTGATCAAAGCTGTGAAGGCAATACAACAGGGAGGTTGTCATCTGTAGAATATCTTTACAGAAGAGGTAAAGACATTTCTGACAGCAATGACCTTAATGATGAAAAAGAGATCTCCTTTTCAGTGCAGAGGCAGCTAACTGAAAAACAAAAAGCATCTTCATTTGCAAATAAAAAAGGAGCAGACAAAGACTCTAATGATTCAGCTATCATGGCTTCTATCAATAGAAATTATCAAAAAATTGAAAAGGTGGATGACAATCCAGGGCAAACTGGATCTCAAAACCAGACCTCTAAAGGCTTCTCTCCTGATCTTTTTAAGGAGAAAAATGAGCCTGAAACCTTTATTGCAGGGACAAGAATGACAAAAGCAAAGGTGCTAGGAGACTTAAGTCAGGCTGCAAGTAGCAATCTAGAACAAAACAGAGCTCAGGTATCCAATAAAAAGACTAGAATGGATATCGATGGAAACGGCCACAGACCTTCTTCAGAAAACTTTCCTACAGAAATTAAGAAAACAGTGTATCGAAACCCACCTACAGTGCATCTAAACCAAACAGCCAAGAACTGGAAGAGGGAGCCAAACTCAGCCTTGCCAAGTCATGAGAAAGCATCAGTGGAACAGCAAGAATTTTTGATGGTGGCAACATCAGTAGGAAATCTCACTAAGATGAACGCACAGGCACCGCTCTTCTATGCTGAAAAGAAGTGGCACAGTGCTGAGATGCTAAGTGCTGGAGCATCCAAAACAGCCACAGAGGTGCTGGGCAACTGGCAAGAGGATGATGAAAATGAGATTTCTGATACTGACAGTTCCTATTCTGTGGATTCTCTCTCCTGCGCGTATGCAAAAGCTTTCACGGAAAAACCGAAACAAGATTTTGACAGAAATAAATGTCTCGCCAACCCAGAAGATTCTGAGAGCGATGACAGTCAAATGTCACAAGACTCTCTGGTAGAAAAGGAAAATAAAGCCAAAAAGGAAAATACAAGTCGATTTCACAAGTTAAAGGCCCACCATGAGCCAGCTAAACTTTCCAAAAGCAGGACCGATCACCATATTTCATCTTTGGTGACATCATACACGTCTAGTAGGAGACTGGGAAAGCCTGAAAGAAGCTTTTCTCTGGACAGCTTAGCTGATGGAGAAGAGATGCCGGCAGAAGATCCAGTAGAAGAATCCAAATCTGATTCATCTGATGAAGTTCCAGCAGAGATTTTTTGGAAGTTACAAACTCCCAGATCACCAGCTATTCAGACTGAGGAAGACCATGAGTCCAAGACCTGCAACAGAGATACAGAAGGGGCAAGTTATGATCTGAAGCTGAGCAGTTCCTTTTACTTGGACACTAAACCGCAGCCTGCTTCCAGTAGTGCTTGCAAGCAGTTGCTGAATGGGATAAAAGTCCCCTTTGTAGAACAAGAAAGGTCTCTTGATAGAAGACCTTATTATGCAAGTAGAAATCCTTTGCTTACTACTGATGCTTGGTGTTCCTGTGACTCAAAGGTTGACATCAGCAGCCCCAGAACAGCACCTTCTTCCCATGAACATTTGGAGTTTCAAGAAGCTCATCTCTGCTCTTTGAGCAAACCAGAGCTTTGGCTGAAAAAAGAAGATCTAAAGCAGTCAGCTGCTGAAGTTTCTTTCATTTCTGGCTCTAAGCAGATACACAGCGTTACTCATTTATCATGTCGTATAAATGAAATAAACACAGTTTTTTCCTCTGATGTGTCAGAAATACCTTTACCTGAAACAACAACAACTGCAAGCAAAGTTTCTGAGAGCAAATCGTTAAATAAGATTCTTAAGGGATGGACAAACTCTAATGCAAATTCTTCCTTGGAATCTCAAGATGTAATGTCCTCATTTGTTAGCTCAGTAGGACCAAGCTCCTCTTCTGTTCCTGTTTCAGCAAAGCATGATTATTATGAACATTCGAGGTCAAATTATCCTGAACAAGAACAACTGAATGAATTATCTACTTACAGGTCTGCCACTGAATGCACACAAACATTCAGCTGTTTGGAAAGTGCCTCCACTGCAGACTGCTTGCCACTGGTATCTAGGAAAGAGGAGGATTCTTTTCCCACAGCTCATCCAGAGCTGCCAAAAGACCACAGTCTGAAAAAAACACCCTTTGTTTCTGTGTTGCCTGTGCAAATTTCAGAGCAGAGAAATGGCTTTATCAATGCACATCTAGAAGATGATTTCTTCAGAACTTCTGAAAAAGATGACCTCGATGATGACTACAGTAACTTGATGGCAAAACCAAGCGTGACAGGCTCAGGCAGAAGGGCATCTGTCAATGCACCTTCTACAGGCCTGGCTCACAATGTGATCTCAACACAGGCATCTGCAGTAAAACAAGTCCAATTTGGAAGCCATGGGCAGCTTTTTCCAAGAAGGGAAATACCAACATGTGGTGAAGGTTTCTTTCTCAGTGACTTAACAAAGAAGAACTGCTCTCTGGTAAGCAGTTACAAGCTTCAGCCATTGGCTGGACATGGAGCAGAATCAGCCGTTACCGTAGGTCTCCTCAGATCTGGGGGGAGTAATTTGGAAACAATGCAAGAAATGAATTATGAACAGGTATCTGCAGAAGAAGTAACAACAGAGGCAGATTTTTCCTCACAGAAAAAAACATATCAATGTAACCCTTTAGTTGTTGCTCACAGTGCAAGTTACAACCAGTCTGCAACACCAGTAGAGATGGCTCAGAAAGAGATTATCTGTATGGAGACAAGCACAGACAGCTTGGGAGAGATTGCAGAAGATGTGCCTTCATTCAGAGATAATGAAGAATACGAACCAAAGGACGAAGACTTGTCTTCACTGAATTGTTATGAATTTAAAAGCAAATCTGTTTCAAATACTTATTCCCAGGAATGTGCTTTAGAAGACAGTCAGGCACGTTGTTTATCCCAACAAGTTTCAGAAAATTCTACATTATGCATTGATGGTGTAAGAGAAGAAAGCAGTGAAAGCAAAGAACACAACATCCTGAATTCTCAGGCTGTAACTCGGAACGAATTTTCATCTGAGTATGAAAACTTAGTGGTAAATGAAGCAAGTTATCTCATAGTGAATGTAAATGGGAAAGACACAGAGTCCTTCCCTGCTGCTCTTTGTGGGAGTACAAATGAGTTTCTCCTGGAATCCAACTCAAGCATCACTTATAAAGCTTCAACAAAAGCTAATCTTTTCCAAAGTGCATCTGAGACTGAAAATTATGATAAACTATTGGAGCATGTCACCATAGCGACAGGAGATTGTGATGCTAAATCTAATCTTACTGTGGAAGTCAGTGCCACAGGAAGTGGTTCTGAGGCACATTGTGGCTGCTTTTGCACAACATGCTCTTCAAAATCAACAGAGCAAAAAATCAGTACACATGGGATGACCGACATTTCCATTCTCTTGGAAACAGAAACACAGAGCAAATCTTTACTTGAATCAAGAGAAGAGAAAGAAGCCTTTTTAGAAAGTGATTGCCCAGAGGACATATTGCTTCTTGAGGATGATGTAAACCCAGAGCCAGAAAGAGTATTTGAATACAGCACAAATACATCAGCTACTGTTTCTCAAGAGGAGAGACTGTATGAAAATAAAGAACCCAGGTTTTTAAGAAACCCAGAAACGAATCCAGAAGATACTGTGGTTCCTTATCAGAATACAAAAGCAGACTCTGATGAAGAAAGAGCAAAACTAACCACTAGTGCAATCAACTTAGAAAAAAATGCATTGCAAACTAAATCCAGGCAGATTGAAAGTTTACCTGACTTCCAGGTCCAAAGTGTAACTGAAGACAGGAGTGGAGAGGATTTTAAAGACATGAGTTTGTCTCAGAATCCAAAGAAACCTCTTGATACTGAAGCTTGTGAGGTTCAGTGTGAGTTTTATACCAATCTGTGCCTGACACATGAAGAGGTGGAGAAAGATGAACTGCAGGTAGCCAGCACCAGGATAGACTGCACTCAGGAATCAAAAGCACTCGTGCATTCTGGCAGCCACCGCGAAACAACCAGCTTTTGCCAAAAAGAAAAAAGTGAGAAAATAGAAATAGGTATTTATTCACCAGAGTTTTCTGTTGCTCCCAAACACCCTCCTTCAGCTTTGTGTTCCCACACAACAGATACTACTCAGAATACTTCAGGCGTCTTTGATACTTGTGAGGGGCTTTTACAGATGGACAGAACAATAGAGAATATGTTTAATACAGAGGACGTAGCTGCAACAGTACTGGTCACAAAACCTGAAAATGAAGGACAAGTGAATTCTAGCAATTTAATAGAGCATTCTGTACCAAAGTGTTTGCCCCAGGAAGACAAGGTTAATGAATGTGAAGTGACTGGGAGTGAAGAACAAATCATCATAACAAACACTGAGGAGCCGATTATTATGAGGCACGAAGTCATGATCACAGATGAAACTGTTTTATTTACTGAAGCGTCTCCAGCTTTACATCAGATATCTTGTGACAGAGATGATAAAGAGGAAATTTTAAATCAATTCAAGATCCCTGAAAGATATCTAACAGCTTCAGGTCTAGAACAGGACACACTGTTAGAAGATGATTCAAGATACCATGATCTTACTGAAATGAGTGAAGATGGTGGCTCAGTGGACTCTGTAACAGGTACAAGAAATGCAGTCATAAAAGATATTGATGCATATGAATATTCAGTAGATGACAGTACTGGTATTGACGAAGACTTTAAAAGTCTCCACGCTAAAGAGGGCAGGGATACATATATGAGTTGCTCTATGCGATGTCCTGAGCATGGTGCTTCAGAAAACTTGAATGTAAGCATCGCTAGAGAAAGGTCTGATAGTTTTGAGTTGGATCCATTAGGCTCCAGAGTCATGGAGGAGAAAGTGCATTTGATGAATCTAGCACAAATGGCCAAAGAAAAGCAGATGTTTGTAGAAAACACAGAGGAAGTAGAAATGGCTGTTTTACAAAACCTGAACAAACTATTCCCTGAAAACAAAGACAGCTGCCAAACGACACACGATGGCAGCAGATTAAGTGAAATCTTAAGAGAAAGTCAGTGGGTGTCTACCAGCTTTTCTAGAAATAATGAAGATATCAGCAAGGAACAAAACCCACCAGCAACACTGAAGTCTATTGAAAAGAAGCAAGAAGGTTTACTTAAAGACTCCCCATGCCAGTCTGTAAATCACCTTTTACACCTTGGAGTAAGTGATGATTCCCATCTTGTTCAAGATGTTCGCACTGCACTGAAAGGGCATACAAGGGCATCTAACAGCAGTGTTGGAACTGGAGCTGTTCTGCCTTACTATGAAACATTAATGAAGAGTGAGGTCTGTGTTGGTATGCCTGTTGCAGTCAACCAAATGCGAGAAGACAAGTGTCTTCCTGATAGAATGTCAAGTAAGAATGTAGCTTTTCTGCAAACCAGGACCACACAGGACAGGCAGGAGGAAGAATCTTTTGTATTTAACAGTGCATCTGATTATGCCATATCTAGGCAACCTGTCAATGAGAATAGTTCTTCCACTCCCTACAGTGCAGGTGGTCCTGAGCCCGAAATGGTTGTACTTCAGCCAGGGGCCAAAGGAAGCCCATTTTCCTTGGAAAGATTTGATTCTTCCGAAGATATAATTCAGGATGTTAACATTAGTCATGAAGAACTGAGTGTGGATTTAATGGTTAATAAACTCTCAAAAGACTACCTTAATTGCATAGAAGATACTGCTCAAGAAGAAAAGGGTACCACTGTGCCTGATTCGCTACTCTTGGATAATTCAAACCTGCTTTCTTCTTCAGAGAAAGAAGTGATGGAAGATATAGAAGAGGGAAAGACACATTTTTTACTAGAAATCTCTATGCAAAAAACGTATCACAACACTAATCCAACTCAGAAGGTACTTGAGTCAGAGGGTTTGTCGCAGCATGATGAGAAGGAGAAATTTTTAAGCACAAGCTATACTACAATAAACAGTAAAAATGAAAATACAAAGTTTCCTGGTGTAACTGGGTACCAGCGCGACCCCAGAGAAACTCACGGATGTGGGATTTCTGAAGAGTTCTGCATAGACCAACGAGGCAGCTCTGATTCTGAGAACACTTCAACACTTTCAGAAGGTTTGAACAAGTCTCTGTGGGAAAATCCACATTATAATAAAGAGTTTCTAAGTTATAATAAGAACTCAAGCACTTCTGAATGTTCTCCTGGTCTCCTAAATCATCCAGCATCATCTGCAGATGCTCTGATCACCAGCAGTGAAGACAAAGGTAAAAACAACGTTGTTCTCTCTGAAGAAACAAAATACTTCGAAAGTGAATCCACTGATTTAAGTGTGTCTGTAACTTTTCCAGACGCTTCTCAAAAAGGAGATGAAAGGAAAAATAGTTCTGCAGTTGCAGAGGCCACAGACAGTCAGAATAATAAACTGCCTGAAAAAGTTGCAGGAACGGATCAAAAGGAGAAAACAATTCAAGGTTCTTTCCAGAATTGCACTGACATAAAAGAAAATGAAATTCCCGGGTACTCGGAACGCTACAGTAACCCTTCTCATGTGACTGTGCTGGAATCAGGCTCACTTACTTTTCAGAGCCAAGGACAGACTGGCAGTAAAGAATCAAAGTCTTTTCCATCCTGCTTTGCAGAAGATACTCCAGCCGAAACACCTTTTCAAAGCTCCAAGAACTTCAGTGCTTTTGATACATCTTGTTTACTTGATGACTCAAAATCTCTAATATTTAGTCAGCTTGAGGACTCCCTTCAAGACGCCTTTTTGACTGAGGAAGTGTCCTCCAGTTGTGCAAATGTGTGCTCCATAAAAGAAGATTTTCCTCAAGCATTTACAAGTGCCAATCACCTATTCCTAACACCACTTTCAGAATCTTCTTTGACTGCAGATAGAGGCCCTGGTGAAACTGGCACATATGATATTTCACATACAAGTGTATTGAAACGTTCTCCATTTGCTGTTTTGCAAATCCAAGACACTCAGTCTGATAAGGCTGTGGTATTTGATGAGCCAATACGTGCTTCAGGAAGTATTTTACTTTCTCTTGCAAAAGAAAACAGGCATTGTCCAGTATCAGACACAGACTCTACTTCATATAAACTTTCTGCTGTAGATGGGGAACCTGTTTATGGAAGTAATCATAAAAAATTTGACAGTGATATAAAAGTTGATCAGCACCACTGGGGTAAAGTTCCACCACAAGAAGCTTGCACAGGACACATAGAGAAAGTACTAAATGATAATTCTCTTTTATTACCATCATTACCTTTGGGGCGTACGGGAAGGGCAATTCTTGTTAAAGAGGGACAAATGAGAAAAACACTTCACAGAAATGAGGCAGAATTGCACTCAAATACTGAGGCTGAACATTTTGCAGTAAAGACAGAGCAGAGAAAAACACCATGTAGAGAACCTGTTGAAATACAAACTAATGTATCCTCAAATTCTGCAAATGAATTAGTAAATTCGGAAGTTGCAGTGTTGGAAAATCTGTATCCAGGAGATGTTGATATGGATCCTGAATACACCAATTCATTTAGTCCAACATACCCCACATACAGCAGGAGCACTGATCCCAGACGACTCCATCACGCTATCTTGGGTTTTGAAAAAAACCCTGCAGATCTGCAACATAATTGTCAGTATGTGCCTACAGGTGAACAGATGGAACAGGTGCTGGGTAGAACAAATACAGAGGATAGAAAAGAGATTTTACTCTGCCAAAATAATACAGGTTCAGGTGCTGATGGCCCTGCTGCTGATGCAGGCAATTGTTCAGCAATGGGAGATGATATAATGAGGAATAAGACTCTGAAATCAGAAAGACTGAAGTTTTCTGTAATGAATAATGACAGTACCTCTGTGAAGTTTTTACCAGAAACCCATGATTTGCCTCCTCAAGAATCCAAATCTGTGCAATTAAGAGGCAAACGATCATATTCTACCACACGGAATACAAAGACCTGTAAACAAAATGGACAGAGACCTTACTTACAAAGTCACAGACTATCAGCCCCAGCTATTGCTGTCTTCTCTGATACAGAATATACTTTGGAAGCTTCATCTAAGGCAGATCCCTTATTGTATTCTGTATCTAAATCACTACAAGATTTAAACATGAGTGTCGAGCCTCCATCACCAACTGAAGATGATCTTCGTGGACTTGAAAGATTTTCAAAGCAGGAATCAAAGAACTTTCTACAGGTTAAATCTAAAACCAGATTTCAGCAAAGAATGGCACAAACTAAAAAGCTTGCAAACTGTGATCCCAAAAATTTACAGAGCTTTGCAGCAAGAACTCACAGCAGCCAGTCTCTAAAAGACCCTACTACTCGATCTCCATCATCGTTACTGCGTACAGCTCACAGTTCTGTGGGTGCAGAAGCAAATATCCATTCAAAGAGTAGTTCTGTAGCTCAGTGTAGTGAAGGGAAAGTTGAAGAAGCTGGATACCAGCCAGAAACAAATTTATTTTTGCAAGACAATAAGGACTCAATGCATTTTAGTTCAAGTGATATCAACCCATATATTCACCCATGGCAACAAGATGGATCATGCAAGATTGGCTGGAAACAGTATATTTTTGGCAGTGCAAGTGATGTCTCTTGCAATCAACTTCCTTTAAACCTGGAAAATCGTAAAGTTATGAGATGCTCCAGTGTAGACAATGGATTGAATTCTCAAAATTCTCCTTTTCACTCTCATCTCAGTTCATACGCTACAGCAAAAGTTTTATCGAGCACTTTAAGCAGCATTGAAGGTCTTCAAGGATGGGACAATGTCAGACAAAACCTTCAGTCTGCTTACTCAAGTGACAGCACCAAGCAGTACAGCAATGTATCCAGTGAAACATTGGAAACTAATCCAGAAAATAACACTGCTGAACTTGAGAATCCTTCTGCACAACCTGGGAACTCTTCAGTGCAGGTTGATGAAATTGTACTATTATATCCTTCTGAGTCTGAAAGGCCTTCCAAAAAACTACCAGGGACTACATGTGAGCAGGGAACTCAAACAGCAGCTCCAGGAAGGTATAAAAGGCAGAGAAGACACCAGAGAAGCTATACGGATGTTTCTGCAAGAAAGCAGGAAACAAACAGAGATTTAGTTCATCAACCTTCTTCTTGGACAAGCATGCAGAACCTGTCCATGCATCTGTCGCAGCTGCTTCAGAACACTTCTGAGCTGTTGGGAAACCTCTCCCAACAGAGTATTGTAGATAATGAGCAGAATGCCAGAATCAACCAAAGAGGAACTGAAGAGACTGTAAAGGCTACTAGATCAGATAGCTGCACTCAGACTACAGCAGACGTAGGCACTCAGACAGAGATTCTGGAAGAACCTCAAAGCAAACATCAAGAAAAACAAATGGAGGAAAAAGCAGAAAACGAATTGAGGGTGGCTCAGGCAGTAAATGTTGATTGGAAAGAAATAGGTACGGTCACAGTAGGTAAGATTCTCCAAAGGAAAGAGGAAACACTGTCCTTTGAAGAAAGAACACAAGAACAAACAGAGATGAGAAGTCTGGGTAATCCTGACTTCCACGACAGTCTTGACAGCATTTTGGAAGACTCCTTTATGCGTCTGCCTCTCTTACCCAGAACCTCCACTCCTATTGTAGATTGCAAAAAACCACCATTGAATACACAGCAGAATGTTGCTTTTACTAGTACCAGAGTTTCATCTGTCACATCATCTTCACTGAGTTCAAGGCAAGATGGTTCTTCATGCACTGTAGTTAGCAGCCCTACTGATAGCACTTCTCAATCTGTAGCATCTTACCCTCAGGATAAAAGAAGGGTCAGTGAACTAGAGATTCCAGCAGAGAGAAAATTCTATTACAAAAACACTCTGCTAGTCGACAGGGCCTCTTCCCCTATTCTTACTCTCAGCGCTAGTCCCAGCAGCCAGACTGCTTCTAGCAAGTCTGTCTGCCCTATTAAGCAACCTCTTGGATATTCCAGTGATGCTTCAAGTCCTCTTCACAACCAGAGAAAGCAGAGGGCAGGTCCACAGTCCAGCATGCCACCTCATGTGGACAACTTTTCACAGACAGAAACAGACAGTGAATCTAATGCTTCTAGAGAACATAAGGGCGTAAGAAAGAAATCGGGAAGTTTCCCAGATAAGAAAGCAGCCGACGAGCTTTTAGGACAGCATGGTTCAGAAGACCTGGGGCAACAGCACAGAGTAAAGGTTGACACCCACACTACCATTTGTGCAAAACGACTGTATCACTCTAGCAGTATGTTGGAGGTGTCGGGCCACAGGGAACTTCTAACAGGTGATCTCAGAGACCACAGTCCACTGGCACGTTCGCTTCGCTGTATGTACGTCACGAGGGGAGGAGGAGGTTCTTCAGCTGGAATTAGGCGCGAAAAGTACGTTGGTAATCCTGACACTGCTTTAATTCATGACTACTCGCCTCCAAATGCTGAGTTCCTTTTCAATAAAAGAATCAGTGCCACTTGTTCAAGTAAGACAAATGCTGGCACGTCCTCAGAACCTCTCGGAGAAGCAGCATCTTTACAATTTCATGACTTCCTCTGGAAACCTGAACACAGCTGCCCTGCCCCACTGTCTGATGTGAGCGACGTGCAGACTTCCTTCCAAGATGACAATATGGATTCTGTCACTGAAAGTGAATGTGACACTGAGATTCCTCTCAACAAAAATACTACTTTTGCAAAGCCTCACAGGCCTCGGAGCTACAGCCTCCGGGACTTACCCATACACAATAAATTCAGCAACTGGTGTGGTGTTAAGGGCAGCCCTCCTTCCTTGCTCAGCTTGAGTGGCAGCATGGCTGACTTACAAAGTCGGGCAGAAAAGAAACCTAGAAGCACACGAGCAGCAGAAATGGAAGAGAAATCCCAGCTTTGTGACAGCAGGAGCAGAGAGATTGAGAGACTTCAACGAGAGCGTGCTCAGATCATGTCTGGCATTCACCTGGATCTGCATCAGCATCCCCTCACTGTGGAACTGACCGAAGCAAAGCTCAATTATGGCATCGGGGAAACGGACGCCCTGCTGAGGGTCCTTCAGAGCGGGACAGCAGAGGACCTGGTGGCGATTCCAGTGAAGCAGCAACTCTATGAAAGGTAAATTACTTCAAGTAGTGTTGTTGTAAGTATTTTGAATACACTTCATGTACACTTCATGCAGTGTAAATAACATTTAGTAATGAGCACCTAATCGTTTAGTCACACTGAGTAAACAGTATGTGAAAAGTTATAGTATTAAGCTAATACAAAATTTGGGGGTTACTTCAAGAAAATAGGGACAAGTATAAGATTTGGTGTAATTCAAATCTAGTGTCACCCTCTCTTAAAATCTCTAGCAGCTTTAAGAGCGATCACATGTACCTGGTGATCATGGGAATATATTTCATTGATTTATTGCAATGTAAAAATAACTGATGCATACTATTTATGGGAATATCTTATTCATGTTAATTCTGTGATAAACGTTGCTGTATGAATATGCCAAAAGAAACCAAACAAAACGCCATAAGTATATAAAGTAAATTATGAAAACCATCAAGATTCTAGATTCTAGTGACTGAGTTACAGAACTCAGTTTAGGAAGCTGTTGTCACTACAAAGATTTAGGAGTAGCTGCATTGGTCTCCATCCTCAATTTGCCTCTTAGCCACTACAAGCAGTAGCCAAGACCCTCTTATGCATTTCCTACTGTTATAAAAGCAGTGGAGTTTCAGAATTTCTGCATCATCTGTCAGCATGTGGCCAAAGGGCTATTTGGAAGGGGGTGTATGGTACTAGTTTCCTACAAATTTTACTTTACAAAGCTACCTAAGTGTTTTTTAGGAAAATAAGAAAATGTAACTTTGCAGGGTGCTTTTTGTCAATCTAATCATGTTTCTCTGACAGACACATGAGGACCATTGAAACTCTGAGGAAAGAAAGAGAAAAAAGGCTGCAAAGATACCAAAGAAGCCGAAGTCTGAGTCCTCAAAAGCATCTGAGTCTGTTACAGACGCTGGATGCGAATCAGAGGGATCCAGATCTCCCCAGCAGACGCCGAGAATATCTGCAACAACTGAGAAGAGATGTGGTGGAAAACACCAGGTAGGGCATTAGAAACTTCTCTTTTGGCATGATGCACATTAACAGTGTTCACACTGGGTGCGTATTAATGGTTCTTACTGACATCTGAGACTTCCGTGGCAGAATTCTTCTCAGTGCAGAAGCGCTAAACTTTGGGATAGAAAGTGCTGTCAGGAAAAGCATGAACCTGTTTTAGAAAACATGCACTAAAAATTTCCATCTGGTTTATTTCAGTCCATAACAAGTGTCTTCATTTGTGTGTATGATGCATAGGGACAGCCAAGTATTTGTTCAGTCTTCACTCGTTACAGATCAATCTGTATTCTTACTCCTTCACTAACTTAAAAGACACGTGAAACAGCTAAGTTTTGTGTTAAATGTCAAAGAAGTTCTGCAGCCCTTCACCATGTAGAATTTGAGATTCTCATCCTCCACCATATTCTCTAAAATACTTTTATTTCCTTTGCAGTAGGTCAGGAGACAGTTATTTTCCCAATGCAATTATTTTGTGTGTGATATGCCAAAGCAGTAACCTTAGCTGATATGGAAAGCTGACTTAGAAACCAGTGCAGTTGCTACAGTAATCTCAGTGTTAAACTGGACTTGCAATCTAAATAATTTTCCAAGGTTATTTTGCTTCAGTGAACAAAAAGAAACTTTTTTGAGGCTAATATGGTGGGGTTTAATTGTTGTTCTGGCAAATTTTACTGTTCATAGAATGGCTTGGGTTGGAAGGGAACTTAAAAATCATCTTGTTCCAACCCCTCTGCCACAGGCAGGGGCACCTTCCACTAGAGCAGGTTGCTCCAAGCCCCTGTGTCCAACCTGGCCTTCAACAGTGCCAGGGATGTGTTGAAAGATGTTCTGTGCCAGAAGATTATTTTCTCATGGTATTTTGCCAGGTGACCCCATTTCAAGCAATTAAGTGTGTTTCCCACCACTTACCTACCCTTACAGAGTTCAAGAACCAAAAAGAAGAAGCATTCAGCATCCCTCAGACATTGAACTATTGCTCCGAGATTACCAGAGGGCACGAGAGGAAACCAAAAGTGAAATTGCACGAGCTAGGGACAAACTTCGCGAGAGAGCTGAGCAAGAAAAGAGGCGTATACGGGAGCAAATATTTTCTCAGTTACAGAAGGTGAGTGTTACAGAGGAAACCATGGGGCATTATTCACATCAATGTGTTGTTTTAAAGGGAACTATGTTCCTTTGGCTAAGTAATCCTCCTGTTTGATACGTATCAGCATTGAAAAGCCAAAGAATAAAATGTAAATTTGTGATTAAAAGAATTTGAGTAATATTGAACCGATACTGTTCATGCTTCTGAACTACACCTTCCTGAAGCTGTATTTTATGTACAAGAAACTCCTTAAGTCTTCTCATTGGCTGGAGCTTACATAGTCATGCTGTGAGGCATCTGCCCCATCAATGGAAGAGTTTTGATAAGGTAAACTGGGTTTATTTCAGTATGTAATTAAACACAAAGGCCTTTCTTCTTTTTTTTCTGTTCTTCTTTTTAGATTGTACTTCATGTGTGTATTTGTCCTCTACTTTTTTTTCTTCTGCACTTTGTTACCCACCTTGTACAGCCCAAGCATGTCATGCACAGTCCATGCATTTCTCTTCCAGATGCAATGACAGTACCTCATTAGGACGTGTCTGTTCAGCTGGAGAAGGCTCTGGGGAGACCTTAAGAGCAGCTTCCAGTACCTAAAGTGGGCTGACAAGAAATCTGGAGAGAGACTCTTTACAAGGGCATGTTGTAATAGGACAAGGGGAATGGCTTTAAACTAAAACAGGGTAGATTCAGATCAGATATTCGGAAGCTCTTCCCTGTGAGGGTGGCGAGACACTGACACAGGTTACCCAGAGAAGCTGTGACTGCCCCATCCCTGGCAGTGTTCAAGGCCAGGTTGGACACAGGGGCTTGGAGCAACCTGGTCTAGTGGAAGGTGTCCCAGTCCCTGGCAGGGCGTTGGAACTGGATGAGCTTTAAGGACCCTTCCAACCCAAACCGTTCTACAATTCTTTGTTCAGCCCAGTTTTTGACTACACATTTTTAATGCACGAACCTTAGTTGTAGCTGCAGACCTCCTCTCCTCAAATGTGTGTATCTATCTGGTGCAAAATGTGGCTCATTCATTGCTCTGCACTCTTTAAGGCACCTTGAATTCAGGCACCTCCACTGGATGACTAGATCTTACTACATCTGCTACCTTGTTTTTCTTGTGTAATGTAGACATACTTCACCAGAGTTGGAAACACAAAGTTAAAACCACCTTTGAAAGTATAAATAACCTTGAACTTCTTGGTATTATCTTACGTAATTTTTACTTCTTTTTCTGGGCTGGCATTGAGTGGTTCAATTGGCTAAGGTAAAATTTCCCATCTATAACAACTACATTTGACCAGCAAGTTAAGTCAAGCCAGGGGCTACTCAAAAAAAGAGGCAAAGAAGAACAAGTGGGACTGAAAAGAGATCTTTTTTTAAAATCTTTTTTTCCCCTTAAAAACATCCCCGCATTGGTTCAATAGCCTGGACTCTTCTGTGAAGAAGAACACAGCAGAAGCTGCGTTTTCCCAGACTGCCAAGTTATACAGGGTGGTTCACTCAATGGCTTGTATGTTAGTCTTTCAAATGAGCCTGCTTATTTAATACTTTCTGTATGGCAACAGCGTTTGTCCTGTCAACACTCCTTGAAAGAAGCTGGACTTCTTTAGATGACTGCATTTTCACCTTTCAGTGCTGTCACTGATTTGACTAGCTGCTGTGCAATGTAAGCTTTGCGTGGCTTTTTGTTTGTAATACCCTGATAACCATTACAGGAAGAAGCAAGGCTGAAGACTCTTGCAAGTACAAGCACTTTATGTACAGACTCCAGCCTCAGCCTCTCCTCTGGCCCAACATCTGGCTACAACAGCAGCAATACTGCTACGTATACTGCAAGTAACCTCAGCAGCCAGGAAGGACAGGTGAGGAACAGCTGGCCTGCGAGACTGATGTCTCCTGATGCTTTAACAGTAACAGACAGATAACGCAGGAACAGAAGCAGGGCAAGTTTGTGTCACGAGTGCACAGAAGGGCGATGTGGTAGGAGCATCACCAGGTAATAGTGACACTTATTTTTTTGAGGTGTTTTTGTGTGGTTTTTTTTTCAACTCATAGGTAAAATCCAAGTAGTGTTACTGTTGTCAGTAATGCCACTATCTGCCAAATGTTTTAGAAACAAGCCTTTTCTTGTGATAAACCAGAATCTGATGTTCTCCATGTGCCTCCCTCAATGATGCATGCATTGACTTAAAGAGTTTGTGTGTGTGAACATGGACTTTCCTGAAGTTAGTTATTTTCTGGAGTATGCACCTGTGCTAGCTCCTTGCACTCGGTCTGCTCAATTTCCTGAGTCAAGGAATCATTTCAGAATCAGGGGAAAGGCAAAGGAGATACTTTATGATCAAGAGAAGCTTCCGAACTTGTAAGGCAGATATGTGACAAATACTCCACTTGCTATGTAACATAATTTATTTTACCCAATTCACACCAAAGGCTTCCACTTCTGCTCTTTCCTAAATCAGGTTTCCGCTGGGAATGCTTTGCTTTCAAGAGATATACGAGGTCGCTCAGCTGTTAGAAACAGCCAGCTTTATGTGTTAGAGCAACTACAGAAGGAGTCTACATTTGGTAAGTAAAACATATACCTGCTTATGTTTGAGCTGTATCCCAAGGCCTAAGGAAATTTGTCATTTATGTAAATAAAAATCTAATCTGATTCTCCCTGCTCATGGCAGGGGGGGTTGGAACTAGATGATCTTAAGGTCCTTTCCAACCCTAACTATTCTATGATTCTATGATAAGATGTCCCTACCATTACATGACTTCAGGAAAATACTATCAACCAGTAGCCAGAGCTTGCTTAGAATTTCCTGAAAAACTAAGTGGGGATCTGGCCCCTCTAAAGTTGGTCTTTGTCCTCCTGTGTTACCACACCAAGTGTTCTTGGAGGACAACACTTTGAATGAACTAAAGACACATGGGAGGGGCTAAAGCTGCAATGGGTATAAGATTGTACATGCAAGTTCTTATTTTTATCCTCCAGACTGCTGCTTCTTCTTTAGGTTATTTTGGTAGCTTATACGTGGTAATAACTTAAACTTGAGTAATGCACGATGTAACTGCAGTGTAATTACTAATATGCAGATTGCCTAGACAAGAGATGGCATGAGTCCTTCAGGAGGACCAGGTGGCTGGGTGCTCCAGTGGCAGGTTGAAGTCCCTGCAACAGCAGATAGCAGTGGGTTTCCTTTTCCATCTTTTTTACTCCCCTATGTTTTCTGTTTCCTGCAGAATCCAGCAGCATCCAGCCACCCCTTCCTTCTAGCAGCATCAGCTGTAGGTTCACCCATGGATTAACTATTTCTGTCAGCTCCTCTTCCACAAAAGGATACCAAGATTTATCCAAACATATCTTGGCCAATGCTACCACTGAGGTAAGTAAATAAACAGAGTTTTCACATATGTCCTATTACAAGTCGAGTTGTAGTAAAAATATGTGGGACAAGCCTTGTTGTTCTACAGTGCTGACAGTTACCTATTTGTTAGTTAGAGAGAGACACACTGAGCAATTTTAAATGGTGGGGGCCATTTGAAGTGAGCAAGGCTGCAGCAGTGGGGTTCAGAGAAGACTGCTGCATGTGAAGCTGGAGAAACTGCTGAGTCAGAAGGAAAGCATACCAACTTCCTGTTGCAGACCAGGTACAATCACTTCACCTTCATTTAGAGACATGCTCCACCCATCTCTGATTTTCTCACAATAGTTTGGGCTAGCATAGAGGCTTATATGTTATATATATATATATATATGTATAACATATATATATGTCCATCTGGCAGTTAATACTCCCTAGGGATTACACACACTGTAAAACTATGTGTGGTAAAGCCAGCTTAGTAGTTTGAATAGAAGAGAGTCTAGGAGCATGTAAAAGCTGGATGCAATTTATAGTTTCTACAGCTTTCTCTTAAACTATAAATCTGTCACTGTTTTCTAAGGTAATGGCAGCATGCTCTCACAACCTGAGGAATCTCTACACCTGCCAAGCAGCAGCTGGGTGGAAGTAAGTTTATGGCAGGGGCTAAAAAAATCTTCATATGTACTTGGCCCTCTCGTGTGCAAATACCTTTAATTTGTCTTTGACAGATATCAATGTACAGAAAAAGAGGTACGGGTTTATTACAAAGTCTTCCCTTCAGCAACAAAGCATGGGTTCCTGGGAGCAGGAGTGATAGAAAGACCCCTGCCCTATGTGTGGGGACTAGTGAGAGATCCTGGCAAACGGCATCTGTACGATAGAACTATCAACACAGCTCGAATACACAAGAAGGTAACCAGCCACATCCAGCTGGGTGAGTATCAACACAAACAACTGGCCACCATTATCATTAGGTACTTTCTCAGGTCAGGCTGCCAGCCAGAAGGGAATTTAGAGACATCTTACTTCATTTCTTTATGTTTGAATAAATACTTTCCTTATTTAATATGGGAACTTGAGCTTTGCAAGGCTTTTCCAAAGCAAGAATACTATTTAAACACATCTCACTGTAGATGTACATCTAGAGATGGTGGTTTGAAAGTCAAAATAAATCTTGAGTGGCTTGAGAAAGCGTCTTAATGACATATTAGAACACATTAACTAGAGTTCTGCTCTCTGGCACCAGGAAGTCAAAATGAAATATGCACATGCATTTAAGGGGTGGGGGAAAGTGTGCTGAGTTAAAGTTGTCAAAGTCTAATTCCCCTCTTTGTTGTTTTCCACAGTGTATTTAGTGACTGATACCTCCCTCTGCTATCTAAAGCAACCCCGGGATTTCTGCTGCATTACTGTAGAAGCCAAAGAGGTAAAGTGAACATTCTCTCTGCAGCACAGAGGAGTTGTGCTGAGCTCCTGGTTCAAGGACAAAAGGGAGACGGAAGGGAAGTCCATGCTCATCTTTCCAGAAGTGACGGTATAATGGGTAGAAAAGCCATGTGCATACAACACAAGGGAATTGTGTATAAAACCCTCATGAATGACAATCATCAGCCAAGCCCTGTTAGGCAGTAACGCAAGTGTTACACAGCATAGTCTGGTTACAAACATGCAAGATAATGCCAAACACAGATTAATAAATTAATAAAATAATAAATATGGGAAATATTATTTCATTAGAAGAGTTCTTTTAACTAGTATGAGAAATATATCCTCATGACAAACAGAGAAAACATTACTGTATGCATTAAAAAAATGTACCAGTTGTCATCTTTACACTTTGTCACATGCAGGAGAACTTGTCTGTCTTAGCTGTCCAGTCTGTCTATGATGCATCCATGCCCCACCCTTGCAAAGAAGTGGTGAGAGGGGAGATTTTGCCAAGTGCTTGGATACTGGAGCCTGATGTGGTGAATGGAAGAGATGTCACCAGAGTTATTTACATGGCACAGGTAAGATTTTGCTGTATGTCCAACTGTGAATGAGAAAAGCTGTTACAGATAAGAGCTGTAAGTAACAAAATCTATAATCCTGATGCTATGCTCCAAGAGGTGACCGTGAATGCCTCCTCCACTTCACACTCTTATCTAACATAACGTGCACTAAAGCAGAGAGAATCTTACTAGGATTGTGCTGAAGCACATGGTTGATCCTGAGCTTTTGCAGCATCTGGAGCTGCTCCCCTGGATACCAAGACCCTTCTGTAATGGATTATTAGCAGTTCCAATGGATGTTGCCTTCTCACAGGGGGAGCCGGTATGGAAACCCTTGTTGGCATTTTTACCTTGCTGTGGGCAGAGAAGTCCACCTCAGGTTACAGTATTTTCAAAATGCACAGAAATACTGGTTGCTGAATTTTTCTAACTGAAGTTGTTAATTCTTCAGACTTAACAGGCACAAAACAGAAGGCCAGATTAGGATTCCAGTTAAGAAAACCCTGCCATCCATTTATTACTGATTCATCTGAAAAGTAGGCTCTCCTTGAGACAGTGGTACCAAGTAATGTCCAGAAGAGAATGCCAAATGTGTATAATTTATTTTAAAGTGCTCATCAGAGAGCTAAATGTCATTAGTCCATTACACTTAGCTACAGAATATA
Source organism: Nestor notabilis (assembly GCF_000696875.1). Lineage (NCBI taxonomy): Eukaryota > Metazoa > Chordata > Aves > Psittaciformes > Psittacidae > Nestor > Nestor notabilis. The sequence goes on from NW_009919051.1 coordinate 48,790, forward strand.
TGTTTTTAGAGACAATTAAAAAATCATCTTTAATTATAATATTTAGTAATATTAATATGATAATAAAGATAATATAATAGTAATCTTTAATTATAATAATATATGCATATATATTTTCAGTAACACTGGATCTGTCTCAAACTAGTAATATTTAACTGAAGCTCAAACTAAAAAGCAGTGTGGGTCATACCTGTTGAAAGTGATCAAATATCAAAGCTTTGAAGGCCTATGGAGTATTGGGAAGGAACAGATACAAACCACACAGTAATGATAGTGTTCGTTTGCCTGTGAACTACTTTTGTAGTTTACAGACACGTACTTGCACCACCACATACTTACATATACTTACATGTACTTGTAGCACTAGAGCTATTTGAGGCTGGAGAAGCATTTTGCTTAAACCCAGGTACAAACCCTAACACGTGGCCTTTCTTCTCCTTCCTGCAGGTGGATCTCGGTGCCCCGGCTATCCCTGCAAGGCTCCTGAGTTCCATCGCCAAGCGCCAGCCCCTGGTGATCGCTCGCCTGGCACACTTCCTTGCCAGTTAGTGTTGGGTACAAAACTGGACACGTAACAGCAGCTCGAAGTTCACAGAGAGACACAAGCCTTGTAAGGGTAATGTAAAATGCTGGCTCACAGTCACAATCGAGCCTCACTGCTAACACTGGACTGTACAAAAGAAGAGTTAGGAAAAAGGATCATTTATTTTAGCTGCTCGGAAGAAATGCACCAGGAAAACCTCCACGGAGCAGCAGGAAGGTGTGCTGTCTCTATAAAAAGCAGAGGAAGAGACTTTGATTTACAATAGCCAACATCTTGCATGCAGGATGTAGTATTTAATTTCTGTTTCCAAGAAGCTTCAAAGACCCACCTTCTTTCTTTAAGAAAGCTTAGGCAGCAGTGGGAAAAAAGCAATAGAAGCAATGAAATGCACTACAAACTGGAAACAGTCCGCATATGGCTTGAGACCCTTTGCAACTCTTGAGTAGAGCTGCAAAGCCACTTTCTGATGTTGAGATAAGCATCAAATGCAGAATTCCTAACAGTGTAGATAAATCATTTAACCTAGCTCGCTGGCTAGACTTCCCCTGGAGAAGGGAAGCTCAAACAGAGCGATATCCACTAGTCACCCTACACCCTAGATAGATTTTTCTCCTGTAGTTGGCTGGTGGCTTGCAGCCAGTGTGAGGTATTTTGGATTGCCACTACACTATGCAGCATCAGTGGAAACCACCACACCTCAGGACACAGTTCTACTGCACTGCAGAATTAGGTGCTTTGAAATCAAGAAACCAAACTGACAGTTGTAAACAGTGACACTTTGTCATTAGTAGGGAGTAGTACCAAGTAATCAGCTTGTTTCTAGAATTTATATCCTGCAAATAAAAGTAGCTCCAGCATTTTTCCACAATGGCGCTTTCTATCAGCTGCAAATCCAGCCTGGCCATAGTCCTACCACACTTCCTTGTTCAGAACATGACCAGTTCGCTCACTGCAGTGAAGACAGACTCTTCCCACTCAATTACCTCATGGCATTACTGTTGACCTTAGTCCAACAATCCTGCTGTCAGGCTTTACATATTTGTTCAACACTCCCTAGTTTGGTCACACATTCCTAAAAAGAAACAAAACCACAACCAGCTCAAGTAATTCCATTAGTTCTTCAGCACAACAGTAAAGATCATTTCATATACCTTAAGTAAGCAATAGAAGCTGCTATGATGTGCTTTCCTTAGCTCAAAAATGCCCACATTGTTCAAGAAGCTGTTGCACTTTAAATTTGTCAAGTGAGAAATATGTATTCATGCGACCACCTTACCAGAGTCAGCTTCTGCTACTTCAACAGTTACTGTAAGTAAAAGATGAGTTTTCCCACCTTTTGAGTTCAAGAGCCAAGAGCTACTTTTGCTATATCTTTGCACAGGTGTAATTTTGGCTCTCAGCTTCTATGTTACTTCCTGTTATAAATATATTCAGTTTTAAAAGAAAATAGCTATTTTGAATTGATATTTAAGAAAATAGCAGTTTTGAGGCATACCAGCCCAAGGCTTCCCCCCTGAAAACTATACCAGGTAGGATAGCAAAACCTTTCACTTACTTACAAATTTGCTTTGGTTACAATCTTAACACCAAAATTATGCTGTTCTTTCATGGTGAGGCTCAGCATCTTCTTAGAAGCCTGCCAAACCGTGTCATGGCATATGGTTCACTTCCAACCACATGCATCCTCTGTAGCCCCTCAAGGACAAAGGGACAACCCAGCACAGAGTTTTCTGCAGCTGAGCAAAAATAGAGTTCCAGGTTTGCAACCTGTCATAGAGTTCCCCATCCTCCTCCCTCTTGGTGGAAACAAAGAAAGGAAGAGCCAATGAGGCAGTACATTAAAGCCCTATTTAAAATGAGCAGAAACAGCAGCATGGGATATTGGCTCTATCCCCAGTGTTGCTTCCAAGCATGGCTGGGGGAGGTAGGGGAGGTCTTCATCCAACCCACACAAGATTTGCTCAGTGCTTTGCTTTTTTTCCCTTTTATTTTGGACATGGCACTAGTGATGAAGCAGTTTTTGTAGGAAAAACATCTAGGGGGACTCCTGTTGATCAACGATGCCAGTGCCTATGAAGGATAATGTCTTATTGTACAGTGCATCAGATGTTTATTTTTATATACACATAAGATTTTTTTTCTATGTTTACAGATTAAGTTATTTATATATGCTTGTTTTGAAGCAGTTTTATATGCTATCAAAGCTAAGTTTTATTTTTATCAGTACTGAAGTAACTTTTTTTTTAATACAATCTTCAATTGATACTAAAAAGCCTATTTATATAAATGTTTTCTTTTGCAAATATAACATTTTATGGTACTTGTTAATGTACGGCATTGGTTTGTTTGGAAGGAAGAAATAAAAACCCAGCAGATACTGAATTTGTTAATCTACAACGGGCAAAAACCAACTTCCTGTAAGTTACTGCTGAGCAGTAGATGATCAAACCAATTGTACCACCTACTGTTGCATCTCTGCTCTTAATCAAGATTGCTATTTTCATATCCACAGTAAATGGTATTTTCTACACAAGAAAACGTGCCCCGCATTATTTTCCTCCAGCTAAAGACACCCATCTATGGAACTATGTCAGATAGAGATGTACCACAAAAACTAGCTTGGAGGGGGAGATGTAGGGCTCCTACATACCTGCTGAGGAATGTGCATGGAATAGGAATTTGTGGCCCAAGAGTCAAGGAGCCAGTCGCTGCCTGAATTTGGTTCCTGTGATGCAGTGTCCAAGCAAAGGGATTGTGTTGTGTTTTTCAAGTGAGGCAATGGCTCCTCTGACTGCACACCCTGAAGGAAGTTAGTAGAACACCCTTTTGCTTCATTTTCTTTTGGGAGTTGTGAGTTTACAGCAGGAAAGACTGACAGAGGGAAGGCTACATGCTCTAACCTAGCTTGCTGTGAGCTCTCTTCTCCCTGCTGCTCTCCTTGCAGCACCACACCAGGTATCATGCATGGAGCACTCACACTAAGAGGAGCCTCTCAGCCCCCATGGGACTGTGGTCATGCATCCTCAGCATCCCTAGGCAGGAAACAGCATCCATACAATAGTTCCTACAGTTTAGTTACAAAGTCAGGGTCTGGCTTTACAGAGCAACCAGGGCAAAGTACCACGGGATGCCCAGAAAACTAGAGTAACTCCTTTAAGACATAAGACCATGGACACAGAGGTGTATCTTACCTGCTGGTTCCCACAGAAGGACTGACTGCCTTCGGCCCCATAGGGCACAACTGTGCTCTGTGTATGTAGCAAACTGCTCCTGGGCCTTGCTCACCTTTTAAATGAGAACTTCCAAGCACACTGAATTAGAGAAGGATAATTCAGGTATGTTGAGGTCGTGAGACCAGCTGTGGCCATGGCATCTGTGCAAACAGTTTTACAATATCCAAATAAAGTCAGTTCCAGAGATGAGAACACCCTTTTTTACCATTATAAATTGCAGCTTCTTCCCCCTTCCACCACCCCTTATATAAACTTATAGGTCAGTATAAACAAAGCAGCTGCTGCTCCACTTTCTCTGCCCCATGCTCTGTGTGTGGCAAGGCACCTTTTTTGTACTTTGCCCCAGTACCAAGAGGTTATATAGATCAACAGCTTAAACACAAACCAGGACATTTAATCATGTTTATTATGACAAAGAACAACTTCAAATGAGATCTGCAGCAAAAAGTCACACACTACTCAGCCTCAGGGAGCAGACAGGGTATGAGAGGGTATACTTGCTAGTCCAGTTTGTATTACCATATGCAGCCTGCCTGCTTCTAGGGACCCTCTGCTTCAGTCACACCAGAAAATCCCTACACTGAGCCATGCAGATGGCACATGCCCAGTCTTTCAAGACAGTGCTCAGTAACCAAGTCTAGAAAAATCTCAGTACAGTTCAGACACTGATGTGCCTCTGTAGCCCCTCCCTCTGAAACCACAGTTATACCTCATGAGTCCTGCCTGTGGTTTCTCTTAAACCACTGACTCCAAGAAGTCACCTTTTCTCACCTTATCCAAGGGAAGAAGCAAGTTAATTAGCATAAGGTAAAGGTGCCCTGAGCTTCACTTTGTCCAGATGATGTTCTCACACCGCACAGTATTTGCCTTCTGGGAAAACCTGTGCTAACAGGACACTCCCAGACAAAAGGAAATCATTTCCTCACTGCTACAGGGGCAGGAAAAATAACCTCACGAGACACCTAATGAGCACCTGATGGTGTCCTGCCAGCCCCCAGCAGTCCCTGCCCCAGGCCCCAGTGTGAGGAAATACTTGGGGGTGGACGGGAGGTCACACCCTTGGTGATGATCTATCCGCACGGGCAGAAATGCCCACTGTCCTCATGGAAAGGATTCCTTTCCAAGCCAGCTCTCCAGGGGATGCCACAGTGCTCTTCCACTGCTGGTCTGTCTGCTCTTCCAGGCTGTCATTTTCTCACTGCAGCACTTCCTGTCTGATAAAACCCAAACTCAAGGCAAAAAGGATTATAAAAAACAGCAGTCAGATGCCATTTAAGTTCACATACTATAAAAGTGTCTTAAAAATACTGTGCTCAGTAAAAATATAGAGATATTTTTCTCCCTTATTTCTATTAAAAACCCTGGGAAATTACAAGTTCTGTTTCCAACAAGAGATGGAAAAACACTTAAGCATCCACATCCTCTAAGAATAATGCCGTCAGTGTTCTGATGTATATATTTAATATGATTCAACTTTTAAAATGAGTCTTAATTAAAATCAAACCTTTGAAATTGAGCTCTCAATGAAAAATAAATAATAGGCTCATCTTCATGTCATAGAGGTTTCACCTTTTCCCTCCCCTGACAGCAGAGTCTTTGTTAAAAGACAACATGAGAAGTCACATTAAATAACAGAAGAGCCACCAGGAAACCACATCTCTGATCATGAAGTAACTTGTCCACTTGTATGGATCTCTGGGTTTGGTCACAGCCTGTTGCTGCACAAACACAGAAAGTGTCTCTGAGTCTAAAAACCGGCTGCTCTGAGCCACAATCAAGGTGCTTAAAGGACTTTTAACTTGGAGATCCATTTGCTGATTGATGGAAATCCTTCAGCAGAGTCACCACAGCAAATGTCCATGAACAGAAAGGAAAGACCAGTGCGGGTTTTGCACAAAGGGACCTCCTAGTGGCAGCAGTTCCCAGCAAAGAGCTCACAAGGCATTCAGAAACACCACACAGTCCATTTGCATCTTCATTAGGCTTTTTGGTCTACAAAGAGTGGCCTCCACTAACTTTGTGCTGTTACGGTACCTAGAGATTGTCTGGTCAGCTCACACGGGTTAGTCCTGGGCTCTGCTATCCGACGTTCCGATATAAATACTCTGGATAGCATTTCCAGTTCTTTTAAGAAATCCTGTAACAAACGGACACAAACCAGAGAACCCTTATTAACAAAAGTGCCAACCAAGAGGCTTACTTCATTTTTCTAGTAAAGAATCTCACATAGTTAAACATGTCGTCGATGGTTTTCCAGTGCAGAAACACAGACAAGCTACAACACTGACTACAAAGATGACACATTCAGCCTCCCCTCTAACCCCCACACCCTTCTAAGGAAAAGTCATTGCCACAGTTTGAATGGTTAAACATCTCCAACATGCAGGTGCTCAGCAGCCTTGAAACACCACGCATTTTTAGCAGCGAGTTTCCCACATTTTGAGTCTGGCTAGAACAGTCTGACTATTCTCACATTCTTGTGGTAGGAGGCAAAGAGTTGTAGATGCAAATCTGGCCAGTTAAGACCATTTCCAACATCACCATTCTCAGCTGAAACATGGCAGACCCATTCCAGTGAGAACAGAGAGCTGGTAACTGTGCCAGCTGGTCTCCAAACTGGGGTACCATTTTCTTGGCACTGTTTGTGCTGCAAGGGCAATGCTGGGATTCACACAAGCACAGCTTTCAGCCAAACACTAGTAACAGAAACAAGGCTGTTAGAAGCCAATTCTGCTGCTGCATTAAGCAGGAACTATAGTTAGGGAAGGTTATGGGCTTCATCTACATGAAACAGAACTACAAGGGTTGACTGTTGATGTAGCTTTACTTTTTATTTCACTTATTGTTCACACACATCTCTTTACTTACTGAGGGCCAAGGGAGCTCTTCGAGGCTATGCAAGCAGCTCTCTATTTCACTGCTTCTCATTAGTTCATGTTCTACAAGACCATGAAGCATGAAAAGGAGCAAATCCCACTGCAGAAGAGAAAAAACTTCAACAACTCAAAAAGAAATGGAGTTTGTGTTCATGTCTTTATCCCTATACAATACATGGCTTTCTGTGTGGATCAAAATGTGGAGAAAAGGATCAAAAAGATAAAGCACATTATTTACCTGGATGTGGCAGTGAAGGACACCAAAAAGCAACATCCAAAATGACTGCAAAATCCCTTGAGTTCATACATTTTATCATACCATAAAGTCTCCAAATTTCTAATTCTCAGTTTCCAAACACACCAAGTGTTTAATTCCTGTGTGTTCGAGAACAGCTTGAAATATTCTTTACTTACCTTCTGAAATGAGCTGGGTTTAGCCTGCAACTAAACAGGGCAATTTCAGATTCATAGTTGGGGATCTTCTAAGATAACCCTGTATCAGTTCTCAACCTCCCTGGCCAAATGGGCCATTTTACCATTTGTTCATTAAACTGTTCCTTCCTGACAGCCCCCCCCACAGGTATCAAACACTGACAAGTAGTGTGCAGCCCCCTCTTCTTCTGCCCCTGCAAAACCAACACCAGCAAGCAGCTGACTGAGTCCTGCTGGCCTCATTACAAGCCACCAGTTAACACTGCAGGCAGGCTCATGCAGAACTCCTGCATGAATGTATCAGATCAGGCTGGATAACTGGCAACTCCACAGATTGGAATTAGCTTTACCTCTCGCTGCTTAACTTCTGCAAGATAACCAATGTTCTTCTTGCTGAAGATCAGCTGCACAGGAACAGGGGTCCCAAAGTCCTCCTTCCAGACAGAAAGCAGCAGTTTTAGAAGGCCATAGGTGGGATTATTCTTCACATGCAGCCTCTCGGAGGTCTTCTCTGGGGACTTGATCCTGAGACGTAGAGGAACACAACCTGAAACTAAGAAAAGGAAGAAAAGTGAACTTCTGTAGTTGTGTATTTTCCTTTTGTAGCCATCATCTTGGTCCAACAGCACATTTTGCAGAGCTGGTATCACGGAAGTAAAAACACTTAGTGAGTATAAACCAGGGAATGTAAGAGGACTAGAGTTTAGAAACAAGCAAAATCATGAGCTTTGAAACTATACAAACAAGGATTACATAGCAAGAGTTATACTACTCACACAAAGAATACCATTTGGTTGGCATATAGCCCCAGGTCTTGAAAGACAACTGACTAAACAGAAGTCAGCCTAATGTTTAATAAATCAGGACCTAGGTGTTACTCTAAAGGAGAGTAACACAGTAAGACAACGTTTAAATCTATAAACAGATTAAAGAGTTGTTCATAGTTTTGACTATAGGCAGAGTTGTATACAAAGGAAACTAAAGCTGACCAGTGTTTCACTGCAGCTAAATATGCACAGAGAGAAGACACCAGATCCTCCTTGGTACAGCCTAATGGAACAGGGCAGGTTTATCCTGCTGCCCCCCAGAATGAAATTTCACAACATTCAGATGTGAACCGCTTTCTGAAAGAATGAACCATGTACAAAACTTCTTAGGAAGGTTCTAAACCCAGGAAATTAGAAGGTTGCCCAGGGAGAAAAGACCTGTATCAAGATCACTAGCTCCTACTGAGAAAAATACTGTATTTAACACACTAGAGTGAGGGGGAGAGAAAGAAACAAAAATCAAACCAAAAAAATACCCACAAAAATGCTCACAGAAGCCACAATACACAGAAAACAAGCTACTTCCACATTCTCTCCTAAAAAAGCCATAAAAATATAATTTAAGGGAACAGGCCTTTATTTTTAGGGGAAAAAACCCTCAGCCATAACTTCTCAGAGACAGAAATACTGGAAAACATATCACATATTTAAATAAAAGTATCAATAAATAAAAATCAATGGAGATGTGAATAAGAACACAAGACCTGAAGGATGGTTGGTCGTAGTTTAATGCTATTTGGAGAAGCTGGAAAGGAGGAACAGCAACCACCCAAACTGACAGAAAGACATCTGCAGACTCAGTGACACCAAAGAGAATCAAACATCCATGAGAGTTCTAAGTACTGAAGTCTGACCCTAGAGATTTAAGAGAACCGTAATAACAGATTTCAGTCTCAAATAGCTTATCGTGACTGACTTACCCAGCAAAGAAGCCAACTCAACCGTGCATTTTGCCAGCTGCTGTTCTGATGTGGGACACATGAACTGGAAAACACAAAACACAGTTGTATCTTTGTCCCCATACTGCAGGCTGGACAAAACAGGGCTTCACAAGGGATAAAAATATCAGAGAAGAGCAGGCAATTTACAGCAAGAGGCACAGAGCTGTAATCAGGAGACCATTAAAGACTGAAAGACAAGAAAAGATCAGATATGAAAAGGGGATCCACAAAAGGGCAATTTTAAGTACCAAGCAGATCTACACAGCGTGAAAAAAAGCAGTGCAACTTTATCATGTTTGAACTCAGACAAAAACCATTCTGCTGAACTCAACAGCAAGGTAAGACAAAGCAAGCCAACAAGTTTACAGTTATGAACACAGCTCAAGGTGGCCCCAGGGGGTTTTTGTTGCTTTTATTACTACTTCTACCTTTCTGCATCGAAGTGTCTGACTCAATCTTCCCAGCAAGCACTCCAGCCAGATGCAGTCAATCACTTCACCTTCATCTCGTGGGCCCACAGCAATACAGAGCACATCCTTGATGAAAAAAGATAGCAGTAATTCACCTATTAGTATCCTGCAATTCCACAAACAGATCTTTGGACCCAACAGAGCAGTCCATAGATAGTTCTTATGTCCCCATAATAAAGAAAAAATAGCTTGGATCTAAAGCTGAAATTAAGTCCATACCATCACTTTCTTGTATTTGAGATAGTACTTCTGACCAGGGAACTCTAATCTACACAGACGGCATGCAGGGAGATGAAAAAGAAACCTTTCCATCGTGCTTCCTAAATGCTCATCATAACCATTTCCTTAGAACCAGAACATCCCCTTAAAAATCAAGAAAAACCACATACACAGAAAACGCCACACAAACAAAAAACCTCCAAAAAAAACCCCTCCAAGCACACAGTATGTCTGTGAAATATGTGAAAAATAAAAAAGGAATTAGGGCAAGGTGGGAAGCGAACACTATGAACCTTAATCTCGTTGATGATTTGGGAGGGAAACGGAGCACAGTGCTGACAGTCTGCAGGGCAGTCCCTTTTCAACTCCAGAGCATCTTCAGTGGGCAAGGGAAGTCCTGGGACTTTCAGCATTCTGTTGAAGGTTGCCTTCACTTCTCTTTTGATAAGTGCTACAAAGAACAGGGAACAAATCCTGTTTTCTTCAGCTTTTCTCTCCAGCAAGGCTATTAGCCTCTCATTCTGAAGGCCAGGATGGATGAGGAAAGGACAGTTTACACTTTCAATCCCCTCCCACTCTGAGCTCCTGTTATATTTAATGGGCAGAGGCATAGATGGAGAGAGTATTAACCCACAGCTCTACAACGCAGCCACCATTACCACCAGATACCATCGGCAATTCATTTGCCATCAAAATACTTCATCAGGTTTACTGAACACAGTAGCTAAGCCAGGAAGTGATGCCAAAGCAGAAAGCTGGATGAGCGTGATCATACCAGTTCAATCACTGTGCCTATGAAAGCCACATGTTTTCTACCAAAACCACGTTCTGACCAGCAGTCAAAACACTAAACTCCTGCTGCTGCAAATGGTGCTGCTTATTCTTCCCCAGATTCTTGGCACAACCTCCTAAAAAAATGGGTTTTCAGAGAGTTGCCAGAGCACTATTACAGACTAGAAGGACTATAGCTGCTTTCAGCCTGCTGAAGACACACCCAGTCCGAAAGGAGTTTGTTTTACAGAAGATTTCAGAAGCACTTGGTGCATGTGGACCAGCTGCTGGTATCATAAGTTTGAAGTGCTAAGACAACTTCAGCCTAGATGACATTTTCAGAAGCAGCTCTCCACAGCATTCATTCTCACCATCCTACGAGCCTCCATAACTAAGAATCACTTACATGGGGCCAATCCTGAAAAATCCCTGAAGAAGGTTCTTGGAGCTAGAAATCATTCCTCTTATTCCTAAACAAGGAAGGACAGAGCAACTGCATGCTTCCCACTAAAAGAAAAACGAGTAGGACCAAGTACTTTATAACACTGCAATAAATTCTACCCTTCATCTCAAAAAGAGAGTACAAGACACAAGTTAGAAGCCCCAGCTGAGGGTAAGGAGACTCACCTGCAATGTTAGCAGAAAGCCAGCCACAGGCTTTCTCAGTAGCCAGATCCACTGCAATATCTTCTGCACTACTTAAAACCTTTACAGGGAGGATAACAAGCGATAGGAGATTTACTACTAGCCACAGCACTACAGTCAGTGAGAAATCTGAAGGAAGTCTAGAAGGGGAAAAAAGCTTAATTCTGGCATGCAACATTTAAAGAGAGCACCACCACCTCTGTGGGAACCAGTACTCTGAGCAATAGGACTGATCCATTTTGATTTCCTGAATCTCATCAACCCCACACAAACCCCACCAATTCTTGGGGAAGTTGATACTAAAACAAAAGCATTATCACTGCAAAATTAATGTAAGTTATACATCATTCTAGTCTCAGCAGTTAGCTATTGGCTAGAGCATCACTTCAGCCAGAATAACCAAGGCAGCCTGGCTGAGGTGACTCTTCTTAGCTAAGGCATCAATGATTCCACTGTCTTAAGTCATTAAGGGATAAATGAATCAGCAATGGGAAAACGGTAAGGACCCAGGCCTTTAGTAAGTTTTAGTAAGAATACATACTGCTGCAGATGTCTCTTCTGGCAATAACACCCTTACTGCCTCAGGACCTTTCTTTTTGCAAAATCTGCAAGAAAAGAAAGAAAATGTGCCACAGGATTAGTCAAAGTTCTTGGACAGCACCCAGAGGTTCATTACTGTAGCAACTTTCACACACTCTTACAGTCAAAACCAGTTGGAAGACTGCAGTGAAACAAATCAGACTAAAAGAACCAGACAAGGAAAGAGCAATTGCAAGCCACCAAGCTGCAATACTCAATTTTCCAAAGAAGGGAGACAGAATAGCTGCAGTGGATGTCTGTTTGGAGCTGGATACAGAGGGACACACAGCACCTTTATTCATTCCTACAAATACGGCATTAATTGGCTTGAAGCACAGCAGACAGTCACTCTAAGAAGAGCAGAGGTCAGGGCTTATAACTACCAGAACCTGAGCAGGCCAAGCCAAATTAGGCTTACAGATTCTGTAGTAAGAAGAGAAGAGAAGGCACAAGTTTAAATAACTTTTCCTCCTTACTCTCTGCCTTTGATGAGTGCCTGGGCCCCTTCCTCATACAGATGAGTGCACACCTCCTCAAGCAGCTTGTCATGGTTGGCATCCTCCTCCTTCACTTTATCCTGCAACATGACTTCAGCCCTTTGAACCAACTCTGCCACCAGTGTTGCTCTGTAAAAAAACAAGAACACTCTCACAGACTGAAATCAATGCAGTCAATGTCAGTGCACACTGTTACCAACTGTTTTCCCCTACCTAGGAGGATACCCATGTCAGATGCAACACACCACTCCACTAAAAAAGAATTAATTACACTGCATTTAGTACTGCATCTTCTCCTTGTTCGTTTTGTAAGGAAGAAAGCAGCAGTGAAGATATCAAGACCCAAGAGTCAAAAGCCTTCAGGCTTTAATAGAAACATGTATGATTAGAGGTATCTTTTCTGGCAGCATTACCCTTATGATCTCAACGGATAGCGGTCAGAAGTTCAAAGATGTCAACAGCAGCCCACTACCACCAGCATTCCTTGTGGCTGACACTGTTTAATGTTTTCAAGTTGGACACCGGGACAGTGCAAACTCTCAGCAAGCTCATGAATGACATGCTGGAGTGCAGGGCTGCCATCCAGAAGGACTGAGAAGGCAGAGGAAGGGACTGACAATGCACTTGTACAGACTGGGGTCTACTGGCTATGGAGCAGCTCTGCAGAAAAGGATCTGCAGTTCCCAGTGGACAAGCCAAATGAGTCAGCAGCGTCCAAACAAGGCCAACCTTATACTGCACTGACGTTTGCAACAGTGCAGCCAGCAAGTCAAGGGAAATTACTGCTTCCCTTGCCACTGTGAAGCTGCACCTGGAGTAACGTGTGCATCTTTGGGACCCAAGTACAAGAAAACCATTGACAATTTGTGTGAATACAAATTGAGCAAGAAAAAAAAAAAATATCATTTAGGTAGGTGGGATGCTGGAACACACAACCTACAGGAGCCTGGAGAAGCTGGTTTCACTTAGTCTGGAGAAGGCTTATAGAGGGCAGAACAAGACTCTCCCAGGAAGTGTGCAGCTAAGGTTGACAGGCAACAGAAACAAGCTGCCACAAGGGAAATTCTGATAAGATAAAAGGAAACAGTTTTCACAAAGGCTGGGAAAATTAAGCATTGGAACATGGTACTAAGAGGCTACTGAGTCCCCACCAGATTTTCACACTTCAAGTGAAAAGGGTGGCAAGCAACCTGACCTAACTTGAAAGCTGGCCTTGCTTTTAGCAGGAGTCTGGATCAGATGACCTCCAGAGGTCCCTTGTGACCCAAGATTTTCCTATCATTAGCACGAACATTCTGATAGTGATATGAAAGAGATATCAAGTTTCAAAACGCAGTACTACGTTAACATTCCAAATGTCCCAGAATCATGTAACCCTCCTTTCTGCATCCTTTCACATATTGCCCTCTATGATGGTAATCAGATGTTGCTGGACCTCTCTGTCACAGCCTTATACAGCCTTGGTATTCTGCTATACAGCATACTCTGAGCGAAGCTTTCCTTCTCCCCCATACACATAATTGTAAAGGATCAACTCTTTGCTTCATTACTTTACTTTCAGTTACAGAACAGATCATCAGCACTTACTTGATATGCTTAACACAGTTGGATCCCACCCTCTCTGCCACAAATTCAACTGTTCTCCGTAGGGAGGGAGGCTGGTTGTGGAAGAAGGCCTGTTCCAACTCCACCTGTTTGAAAGAAAAGTGGTAAAATTCAGAAAAGGACTCTACCCAGATCCTCCTCTGCTCAACACAGGAATGGACAGAACTTCTATCTGGAATTGTGTTAAAGGAACACAATTTGCCTACACTACAACTTTCTGCTACTGTAGCATTCCGCACCCCTGCAAAATATTTGCTCCCTATTTCCTTCTAACCATTTAACCCAAAGCTTATTATCAGGGTTTCTGAAACTACAAAAACAAATGCCCAGTAAAGGGAAAAATGGAAGAGTTCTGACAGCACCTACTAGTAGTGAGTCACCACAAAGGGTTTGCTTTTTGAAAGAAAGGATCCTCCCTTTTAATTATAGGCTGGTAATCCTTGTAGGGTCATACGCTGCTCATTCTTTCCGTGGAAAGCGTGTCTACAATCTAACCAAAACAGAGTGTCAGAAACATACCAACATTCTACCTTAACATGGAGGCAGACAGAAATAGGCTAGTTGTTCCAATTGCAAGAACATTTCATAGATTCACAGAATGGTTTGGGTTGGAAGGGACCTTAAGGATCATCCAGTTCCAATCCCTCTGTCACAGGCAGGGACCCCTTCTGCTAGAACAGGTTGCTCCAAGCCCCTGTGTCCAACCTGGCCTTGAACACTGCCAAGGATGGGGCAGTCACAGCTTCTCTGGGCAACCTGTGCCAGTGTCTCACCACCCTCACAGGGAAGAATTTCTTCCTAATATCTGATCTAAATCTACCCTCCTTCAGTTCACTGAAAAATCTTAACACCCACATGGTATCCCAGCTACCTGACTGTAACAGAAGGAGGAGTAAGGATACTTTACTGTTAAACAATGTTCCCTGATGCCTAGGCCCATTCTTTTCTTTCCCTGCCATTAGGATACCACTGTGTACCCTACCCTTACGTAAGCAGTTTCTCCTGCCCTGCTTCCCCTTGTGACTCCCTGATTTTGTTACCTGCAGTTTCCTCTGTGTGACAGAAGCCTTGGGTGCCAAGGACTCTGCAGCTGTGGGAGTGATTTTCCTTATAAAGCCACCATTTTTTGCTCCACTACCAGCCACAAAAGAGGCAAGTAGTTTCCGCAGCTCCCCTGTACAGAAAAACATGCAAGAGCAGTCATTGTCCCCATAACCAAGAGAACAAATCAAAACTCAAGAGAGACTTTCACATTGTGAGTCCTGTTTCCAGAGCAGATTCTCTCAGCTTCAGTCAAAACAGAAGTTTCAGAAAAGCAGAGGGGCATCCCACACATGTAACTGGCAGAGCACGGCAAGGCAGGCAAGGCTCCCAAGATAGAACAGGAGGCTTCCAAAAACCTCCCTGGCACATACGACTTGTTCAGAAGGATTAGGGAGCAGTCATTTCTATGCACCCCTTTCAGCATGGCAAGCAAGAATTGTAAAGTCTACAAGGATAACAAGGCAAGTAGAGTTAAATTCCAACAGGGTCAGGAGAAAATACCTGGGGAAAAGCTTGAAGGCACGTTCAACCCCTAGATGCTTTCGTGATGCAGGTTTACCACAGTTATCCTAGCAGCTAAATCCCAAGCAGCAAAGCACCATCCCACCATCTGGGACTCTATTGTCTAGAGAAGGATTTCACCAGTGGCAGTCAGATATAAGAAAAAAGATCTCAAACAACAACCTAAGAAAGCACCAGGGCACGAAAGAATTCTTTCCCTCTGCCTGGCAGAAGTATTCTTAAGGATTAAGGCATTCCTCACAGTACAAACAGTTCTCCCTATACCTAGGATGGAAAAGTTGTATGTTTACTTCTTATAATGCTTCCTTATAGTTTATGAAAGGATGACTTCCCCCATCCCTCTGTATTCAAGCTCTGTAGATCAACCATCCTGACCACGTAGCCTCCCTTCCCCAGCTTTACCAGATACTATTCACACCTGCATGAGCTTTTGTAATACAGCTGAAATACAACTATAAGGTTGATTCATACACAACAGACCTGAAGTTGTGAGAAGGGATAAGAAAGATGATCCAAAGACTCACAATACCAAAGGACAAATATAAATAAAATTTAAAATAATAATAAATACATACTAATATATTTTATTTCTATAGCAAACGTAAATAAAATACTCACCGAGATAGGGACAGCAGGTATACAATAACTGCTGATCCACCAAGGGTACAGAGTCCTGGTGAGAAAAGGACACAGCAGGAAACAGTCTTCAGCAAGTCAGAAATCCCATATGCATGGAAACAGGCAGGTTTCAGAACTGCCTTTCCATGAAAACAGTATCAACAACTGGATTCCACATCCACAGTAAAATCAGGAACTTTGCAGCCCAAGCGTTCAGTCCAGCCCTGTAACACACAATGAGCTGCTCTACATGCAGTTAGTGTAGCTCAACCTTTGCTTCTGACCACTGCCAAAGCCCAGCTGAACACTGACGGTTACAGAGAGGACCAGGACTGTTGCCACAGCTGCTACTCATGAAAGAGAAATCTACCCATGGAGGAGAATAAATGAGGCACATCTGCTATGCATTACACCTCCACAGGTGTCTTCACCACCCAGACTCACTCGAACACTGCACTGTGGAGTAATGTCACCCAGTATTACACAGCACAGCCAGAGGCATGGAGGAAAAGCAACTTCAGACCACATCCACATGGGCAGCGTGTGCTCATTCGGTGGGGGGGACCAAACTCAACAACAAAAAACAATCCTCTAGCATAACTGGGCACCTATTCTGCAAGCCATTACAGCAGATGAGATGGCTTTGCCTGACAAAAGGCCTCAGAGCTGTAACACACACAGTTTACAATTCAGGATGCAATGCAAATGGGGTACTTGGACAAACTGGAGCATCACAGCCATCAGCCTATATATGCTCAATGCAGCTGCACTGAAGCCAAGTTCCTGATAAAATCTGAAACTCCTGAGGACATGGTAGGTCCACCCTCATCAACAGATGGAGAGGACATGGTACTGCACTAACTCACCAAAGCCTGAGCAGATGTCACAGTATCCATCATCAACCCGTCCTGCCTGACAACAGTGGTAAAAAACATCTCTTCAGGAACTGATGGAACCTGAAACAGAAACCCCAGCAGTTACAACCTAAACAGCAGTCAGTAATTTACACCATTCCTGACAGAGGACAATAAAATCTTACCAACCTCCCACCCACAAAAAAACAGCTGGTGCTAACTATCCTCTCTGCCCTAAGAAGACTAAAACTGAAGACTTAGTTTGATCACAATAACATAAGCCACCTCCCTTACCCTCGCATACATCTTTCACCTTTCCAACAGGTTCCTGCTAAGCAGTTACCTTGCTTCCAACTGGAGGCAAAAAAAGGCATTTAGAAGTTCACCACACACCATCCCTTTATCAGATGAAAATTGCCCAGTAATTCAAGTCTGCCAGCTACCACTCCATCTTTGCACAAGAGCTTCCAATTCTAACAGGAATCAGCTGACAATCTGATTACAAGGATGCAGATTTATAAGTACAAAATCTGTGTCAGCAGCAATTAGAATTCCTATTGGGGAAAAAAATACATCTTGCTTCACAGAATTCCACCAAAGGAAAATAACTCTCCATTAGAATACAGAAGATTCTTTAAACCCCACACTAGTGTAAAAAAAATATCACCCAAAACCCAACAAACTTCTGCTCTGCAGTGTTCTAATCCATTTAAATACTATTTTCTATTGAATTCTGTGTCCTGCTTTTTCTTTAGGGAAGAGCTGTGTCCAGACAGGAAATTCTACCTGAAAAAGCCAACCCAGAACTGCAAGGATCAGCAGCTTGTTCAGGAAACTCATCTCCTTGTCTTCAGAAAGGACCATTAACCTGCCATGCAGCAAAAGCAGCAAGAGAGTGTTAGATTTCAGTGGCTCAATTTTCATCAAGAAAAAACTTCCCAAACCACTCACTTTGTAATTATATTATCTGTCACCATGCACACATTCCTTACATGTCTGCCTGAACAATGGAGAGCAAGCTCTACATTTTTGTACCTATGCATTTGAATAACATGCTGCTTTAAGAAAAGACTGTATTAGGTAACTCAAGAATGTACCTCATGTATATAGAAAGAAAACTAGGGCATAGAAAGAAAAAGTGTATATAGAAAGAAAACCTTAGGCATAAGAGACCCTGTAGGTTTAAGGTTCAAATTCAAGGTTTAAAATTCATGGCTGCAGATGGAGAATGCGAGTGAATAGGGATCTAAAGAATTTTGTTTACTTAATGGAAATCCACATATTTAAACTAAGTATTAATCTCTGAGTTTAGGATGTGCTCCCTTTGCAGCTTTCTGTAAAATAAAAGTACTTTTATTGGATTTTTGGGATTGTTCTCTAAGAATCCCAAACTAGTCCCAGCGTGCATCCTCAAACATCAGGCACCTCAACTAACCAAGCAGACCTTCAGAGGAAAGTTCTTAACAAATATCTTTTCCCAGACCCTTACCTGTATACCTGCAGCAAGAGACAAAATACTTTCCTGTAGTAATCAAGGAAAGGAGCAATATGATCCACAAGGGAAAGGTACTCCACAATCCAAGGAATAGTGAGGATGGAACGATGATCCTGAATAGATTGTCTCAGAAGCTTCAATACATCCAACACAGGCAGGGTCTTAATGGACAACAGAAATCAAAGCAGCAGCTTGAAGTTACCTTTTGATACTTAAAGAAAAACTTAATCTATATTTTGACTTTTCTCTCTAGGATTTCATCTTCTGTACAAGTAAGAGATGACTTCCTGGCTAATGAAAACATTATCTCTGCACATAAGCAGAGGTAAAAATCACACTATGATGGCAACCAGAGGTCACACTGGGACTTTCAAAAGTAAGACTATAAGACTGACTATGTACAAGTGGAGTCAGACTTGTATTCAGTATGACTGTCTCCTGGCATTCAGTATGACACACTGCTAGGAGATGGGTGTGAAACTGACCAAAAACATGCCCGGTAGCCGGATTTTACGCTATAAATACAAGTCTTCTTAACTAGGTCAGAGCTCTGGTATGACAACTCCAGATTAGCAGAAATAACAGAAGACTGAGTACCTCACCATCAATGCATTGCTCACTTTTCTAGCTTCCACATACTCCTTTGTCCTTTGTTCCCAACCCCAGAATACACAGTAGGGGCACAGAACAGTACAACATCATCCCTGGAATCACAGGCTTGCTTTGAAAGGGCGTAACTATTCAGAACCCCTGCCCTGGATTAGAAACCTGCCTGTCAAGCGCAAAGTCGTGTTGGATTTTTTAGAGCAGTTTGGTTTCTTACTTGGTTTCTCAAGGCTACTGCAGAGTCTTGCAAGTCTCTAGTTGGTTGCTCCACAGTG
This sequence comes from Nestor notabilis, assembly GCF_000696875.1. Lineage (NCBI taxonomy): Eukaryota > Metazoa > Chordata > Aves > Psittaciformes > Psittacidae > Nestor > Nestor notabilis. The sequence continues at coordinate 67,843 of NW_009919051.1, forward strand.
CGATATGGCAAGAAAACAAGAAAGCCCAGGAACTTGGCAAGGAGTCGCAGGCTTAACAGGACCACAGTGAAACGCTTCTTTTCATCCTGAAATGAAGAAAAGCAAGCTGGGGCAATGCTACCCTGACCTGGCAAAGTAACTACCAACAGTAAACTTCCACTCCCTTCATGTAAAAGGGCCACCCACATACCTTCATCACTGCTTTTAGTAAAGGTAACTTTCCAAAAATACATTATTTATCAAGCATTTTAAATTGTTTCTGCCTCCACTGCTTCACTTACAGCAAGAAGAAATTAATTCAAGAGCTTTCTAAAACAAGCAGCTGCTCAATCACATCTTCATATTAACAACTTTGGAGTCAATGAGAGGGCAGAGAGCTGATCTCGTGTTGTGTCCTTCATACCACTGCTGCTGTGCAAGTCTTCATGAACCTTTGGCTGCTACTTCGCTAACAGACCATAAGCTATAACACCTCTGACAGGTACAGATGAGCAAAGAAACAGATATGAGCAGGGTTGACTACAAATTCATTCTAACTAAGATCTTCATACATGGAAAAGTAACAAGGAGCTACTGCACCTGAGTGCAACAACTGGACTAAGTCATTTCATGGCTCTAACACAGGGTACAGGTTGGCAATGTTATGACAAAACCAAATGAAGAAGCTCTTGTCCTGCAAATATAGCAGTAGAAACTCCAGCAACTCACAATCAAGGCCAGTAATTCTTTGGGTACTGGAACAGCTTGAGGAAATTCCTGCCAGATGTGCTTGTGAAAAACAAGCATACCTGCTCATCCATATCTGCTTCCCCATCGCCGTGCTCATGCTCCACCAGAGTAAGGCCATTCAGTTCAAGTATCTTCAGGCACAGACTATCCATCAGATGCTGATTGAACTGGTAACTTCAGCAAAAGATGATGATGAGTCAGACTGGGCTGAAAACAGCAGTAAAACCTCAACTAACACACTGCAAAATTTCACGCTTGTCTCATGAGTTGTATCAAGCATCAGCAGGCATCCAGTGTAACAGACAGTCAAGAAAGCAAACGGCAAGGCTAGTACTCTTAAACACCCCCTTCTTTTCCACTCCTATTTTGTACTTTTTTGAACTGATGCTTCTTAGTTAGTCCCAGCATAAGGATAATAATATGGATCTGCTGAAGAGGGAAGCTGTAAAATAACTGAACTTAAAATTCAAATCTCCCCTAGATCACAACTCCTCCACACTGTGGATTATGAAAAACTTACTAAACAAAACCATGAACCTTTATCCTGTAACTCCTTAGCTTCATGCAATACCACACAAGAAACACTTAGCCAGTCCAGTGCCCTTGTTAGGCAGCCCTGCGTGCCTTGACACTGGGAAACACCAAAGACCTGTGACAAGATTTTATGGTTTTATGGAAGGAAAATTATTACCATATAATCTAGCCTAATGTAGCACAAAACACATTCTATGCCCCAGACACAACCCACTTATTAACATGTTCACTATGCGTGTTGGCCAAGAACACCAAGTGTGGTATCATGCAACTTAAAAACATTTCTGCTATGCTTTGTCTAGGTTACACCATGCCCCACGCTCTCCACGCAACTCCCAACATGCTCATGTTCCCCACTTGCCCACACATTCCATGAAGGAAATAGCAGCCACGGCATCTAACCTTCCTGCACTGAGGATGAAGTCCCTGAAGAACTGCTGGCACCCTGGGAATGAAGGGGGTGGACAAGGTCCTCTGATGCTCTGAGGAACAACAAATCTCTCCTGCAGCCTCTTCAGACGGCTCAGATTATCAGAACCCAGCATATTAAGGACATCCTGGTCTGGGGTGTCTCCCGAACTTGCGCCACCACCAACCGGACCTTTGCACATCTTCAGAAGAGAGAGAGAGAGCAGGGAAGTGGAAAATTTGTAATAAGGAATAATTTCATTTCATCTCTCACCCCACATATTCTCCCTGCCTCACAAGACTTTGTTTTCAGAGTAATCCAAGCATGGCCTTTTCAGGTGGCCCATGTACAGAACATCTCTTTTCCACATACTAAAACATGTTACCCACCTTGGCCATAAACAGGTGGCCTAGAGGTCTTGACAGACGGAATCCTGACTAACTCAGGCATATCTAGCAGGCTACATGTGGATGTGTGCAGAGAACACCTATCGTTCGCATGGTCTTTATGAACCACCCAGTAGGATCTTTAGCTCAGTCTCCAAAGACTGTGATACTGTACTATACATTCCCACGCTAGGTTTTCCTGGAGTTTCCACAGAGTTAAATAAAGTTAAAAATATGCCCCTTCAAACATAAAGATACTACTCAAGACTCAAAGAATCACAGCATTGCGGTACTGTTTTATGTCTGTTTTGCTATCCAGAAGGAATCCATCAATAAGCCAGCCATTTATAGAGAATACAGTGATATCTATACTTCAGTTGGAAGCATCTTTTCTTCCTTCATTCCTTCAAGTTACAGTGAAGCCAGATGATAACTGAAACTGGCCAAAAAGACCCTGTAAACTGCAACAGCAATACTACATAAACAAGAGGCTGTTGCAGTGTTACACAGGAGAAACACTCTTTTCAGGTAATAAACTCATGTTTCTAGTCAACATATCTGAGAACTGCATTTGATACATATCAAAAGTAATAACCATGAAGAATGAATTCTGACAGCTTATGATGTGCTCAGCGCACCTTATGCCTGATTTACACAGAGTTCATCAGTTATTTATCACTGATTTATATTTCTGGAAAAGGAAGGAAATTCCCATCCCAAAAACTTGGCTCTCCCAAAAATGTTTCAACAGGAAAATCTCAAAGAAACTTGCACAACATAGTTTGTTTTCTTAGGCCGAGGGAGGCTCAAATCAGCTTTGATGTGTATCTTCATTAAAAAAACAAGTGATTTACCTGGATAAGCTGTTTCTGAAAGAGCCTGGCAAAATGGCTGTGGTTGCAGGTTGCAGATAGGTGAGCCATCATGGCCCTGTGAAGAAAAACATCACAAAATGCTGACCAGATCTCTGTAGTACAAAAAGAAGTGTTGTAACCTCAAACTATACCAAAAGCATAAAATAACTGCTTTTAAGAAAGTGTTCTCCAAAGGCCACTGCAAAAAGCCACATCTTTATAACTAGGTTTCCCATCTGCTGACCATGGAAGCAAAAATTCTCCCTAAGCACTTGCAGAGGAAACACAGGTCTGGAGATAAAACTGCTCTCTTCCTTTCCTGCAAGAATGCTGTTATTTAGGAAGAAAATCAACTCATTCAGCCCCTACTCTCCCCTCTGCAGAGCAGTGAGTTGAGAGTTCACATGTATACAAGTAAGAAAACAGGAATAGTAGTACTTCTGATGCCCAAAGAGGAAGAAAACTGCTCAGTTTAAACCTGAGAAAGCCTTGATCCAATAGGGGCCTTGTTTTGCTCCTGTGGTGAAAGCCACCTACATACATGTAAACTGAGTAGGCTGATGGTTAAGACTAACACAGAAACCCACAAGGCAACTGCTTCCAAACCCATATATACTCTATTTTGATAAAACAATAAATGAATAAAAGTTTGCTTTCCACAGAAAAGAGTGACAGTTGTCTTGTTTTCAGAGCCAATACACTAGATCCATCTGAAATAATTAGAACTAAAAGCTTCTGAGCATATAATACACTTGTCCATGCTTAAGAGGAGTGAGGCATTGGAAACATGAAATGCACAGTGCTCAGACCACAACATACTGGTTGTGAGAGTGGCTCTCTGTTGCTAATCACAGGGAACAGAGACAGACTGATCAAACTAGGCCCTTGCCATTTATGGCTTGTTTCTTTAAGAGAACAGTTAATACTTTTGAGTCTAGGAGGAAGTTTACATGGACAGTATCTTCCAAGCAGCACAGGTTCCTACAGATTCATAGAATCATAGAATAGTTAGGGTTGGAAAGGACCTTAAGATCATCTAGTTCCAACCCCCCTGCCATGAGCAGGGACACCACACACTAAACTATGTCACCCAAGGCTCTGTCCAGCCTGGCCTTGAACACCTCCTTGGGCAACCTATTCCAGTACCTCACCACCCTCACTGTGAAGAACTTCTTCCTTATATCTAACCTAAACTTCCCCTGTTTAAGTTTAAAGCCATTAGTGCAGAAGACTGCAGGGAGAGCATGGAACTTCAGATGCAGAGTCTAGTATGCTGCACCAGCAATACAGCTGCATTAAAGAGCTAGATGAAGTTGGTAAGACTCCTACCTGATCTTGTTGCCCAACACTCTAACCCAGCCAGTTTTTTCGTGGTTATCCTCCCATTCACGCAGCAGTTCATAAAATATATCCCTGTGAATTGAGATATTTAAGGAGATGAATTTGCACTCTTCAAAATGTGGAGTAACAACAACTGAATATTCAATCACTCCTAAATTCCCCAGCAAGAATCTACCTCAGATTAAATAACTCAAGCCTCTGAGCATTCAGATGCCTTTGCACAACTCATTAACATTAGCAGTACGTCAGTGAGTTTCCATTTTCCATGTCTTTGACAGCAAGTGCTTAAGCTTGTTATGCCCAAGCTCTGACGAAATGACCAAAACACCCATTACCAGACATAATGAAGAGGCAGGAAAGAATAAGCCACATGAAACTATACCTAAGAGGAGAGAAAAAACGACTAAGACAACTTGCCATACTCCCCTCACCCTGTTGCTGGAAGCCTGGAGGGAGGTGGCAGGAAGAATAAAAGCATACCAGATTTATATGCAGAAGCAATCCAGGAGGGTGACACTGTACTGGCATTTACCAGAAGTCTCAGTAACTCCTAAGAATTTGGCTGTTCTTCTCTAAAGACATTAAGCATTTAGCTCCTGCAGTCAATATGGACAAGGACTTTTTTTTTTCTTTTTACTGGAATAAAAAAATCAGGATTTTTTTCTACAGCATGTAGCATACATGAGACATTCTTAATATCCTTTGTTCAGAGTCATGGAAAGATTATACCCTGTGAGAAATGCAGTAACAGTAGAAGAAACTCACCTTTGTTTCTTAAATATGTGAAATGCTCTGTCACTGGGAAAGTTGGAGCGATTGTCAGTTTCTGGCTGGAAGGAAACAGACTGCACAGAGCATGGCAGCAGGAGAGACACCTGTGAAAATTATAAAGGCAGCGTTAGACTAACGTAAGTCTCTAATTTATCCAACAATCTGAGACCTAGAAAAAGCAGGGAAAAGACGTGATGAGGAAACCAAGTATCACTAGTTGCGTTGTTCAGACAATAGCCACATCCCAATTGCTAACTGCTAGTACACACCAACAGTTTTACAATCTACATTACGCTACAGAGGCAGAATCACTCAACCTTATAAGTGGAAGCATCTTGTCTAAGAAATCTCCGCAGAACAGATTGCAACTAGTATTGATACAGCATGGGAAGAATGACCTGCAAACAGCCCAAGTGTACCTTCAGTGTAAGGTTCCAGAGAAGACAAGATAGTGGGTGGCAATTCCTGTGTTATTCTTCTTTCTCCTGTTCGAAGTCTGTATCTTCAAGTAACAAGAGACCTTTATTTACAGCTTTAACTAAAAAGCTCAGCTGCTGACATGCCCTCATCTCAGGAAATACACTGTACTTTCTTTGCCAAGAGTAATCTCCATTTTTAAGAGGTGGAGGAAATACAAAATACATTACAGAAGGCATTCCTACCACCCAGCTTTAGTTCCCTAACCCAGATGATTAGATCAGGAAACCAGTTTTCACAAGCTACATTATCTTCCCTGAGCTTCATTTGCCTAAAAGGAGTCTAGCTATGAAACAAACCCACTTCTTCCAAACTACATTCTGATACTGCACCTAATCAGTCATTCTTCGGGGATCCACGTTTATTAGATGAGAATCTCAAAAGCAAAACTTGACCCTGTCAACATTACTGGCTGAGGTCAGGGCCTGGAGCACAGTGCAAGGCTGCCAGTGGCAATTTAAAGCTAACAATCACTGGAGCTAGCAATTCACTCACCCACTGACCAGAAAAAAAAAAGTAGCTTTCAGACCCTTGCCAAAATGACATGACAAGATATTCAGGGAAGGAATAAGATTTAACATGAAAGCCATCACAAATAAAGGAGCAACAACACAAAGGTTTGAAGCAACGATCAGTTGAGATCTGCCAATTTTTACCTTGGCTGTGCTGCTTTCATAAGCCTGCCTGAGCCTCTCATGCAAGCTGGGAGAAAAAGATGCAATCCGTTCGTTTTCAGCCAAGAGCTTCAGCATCCCCTTTTCTAAACGGGAAATAATTCTGCCAAGACAACACGGATAAAACCCAGACAGACATAAACAACATATGATCAGACATAAAGAAACACTTATGCTCATTTTTTATGACTACCAAGCAAAGAGTTCTAAGCTCCAGGCACACAGCATCTGTAGGGCCATTTTTTTATTGCTCCCATCTCATGACTTTCCCATTCTTGCATAATTAGACTGAAGTTCAGTAGACAGATCAGTGCAAGGAAAACTCACAGACATCCAAACCCAGGTCAAGTTGTATGTTTTGAGGGAAAATTAACAACCCTGTGCCTGTAAGCGGTAAAGCTCTAAAATCCAAGCATACTTGCTTAATCTCACACACTTCTGCAGACACAAGCAGAGGGGAAAAAAAGAAATAAGCAACTCACTCATACTGATAATCCAAGACTTGAACAGCAAAATAAACACAATTGTGCACACTTTGGAAATGCTGTCTCCCTGATGCATCTAAGGGGAAACAAAAGACACATGAGACAACAGCACCTATCACCATCTGTAAACTAAAAGAACAATTAACTCTCAAGGAAAGTAGGAACTGCCATATCCAAAAATAGTCTTCCAGACTAACATCCAGTTTCCAGAAGTTCCCATTTCCTGCCACCTAAATAGACAAATCCTGCTATCCCTCTCATTCCTATGCTAAAGACAAGTGAACTGTTTAATGCTGTACAGGAAAGGAAAGATTCCTTCTCAACATTCAGGCCAAAAAGTAGATCAGGCATCAGCTGCTGTTCCTTAGCTGTTAAGTTTTTGTTGCTAATGTGAAGCCTAAAAATCAGTGACTGGCAGAACAAAGGTCAATCAAATTGGGGCATCTGGGTGTGGGTGTGTCCCACCTTAAAGCTACTCTGTTTTTTTGTATCCATATCAAAGCACTCACTGCATCAAGCTTAAGTCCAAATTTGACCAAAAAAAAGCAGTAATTACACATCTATACTGTGTTCCCTGTACACAGTATAGATACACATACACATCTATCCTGTGCACTCATAACCCAACCTTAAATTTAAGCAGCACATAACAGATCAACAGCACTTTTGAGCTGCAAGGATCAATGGAGGAAAGACTTTAGCATATCCATCCTTCTCTCTGAAAGTCAGCATTAACAAGAAGCTACAGCAAATCTGACACCATCACAGAAAATCAGATACAAACAGTACCTACAAGCCCACTCTATCATATTGTGGAAGCACTTCCCATACACGCACGATTATTGTCAGCATCTCAGGTCATAAGGCGCTTTTATGGAATTGAAGACTAACTGTCCAAGCTGAAGGGAACTACTCTGTATCACATTATCATGCCATGGAAGTAGCATTCTTTCCCTTCAATACTACTGCTTACCTTTAGTTCTTTCATTGGTTTCAAGGTCACTATCCCCATCTTCTGCAGTAGAAGTGCCTTTAGATGTCAACAGCTGCAGAACAAAAAAGAGCTCCAGAAAAATATTTGGTACCAGGTTTTCTGTAAGAGAGGAAATGAGATACTAAAGGTGTATATTCAGTATTGACCTGCTTTAATAAATAAAGCTGAAAATATAAATACCTGTTTTATTGCACAGTCAGCAAAGAACTCCCTCCCCACACATAGCCACAGTATAAATCAGTACAGGTATTATAGGAAAGATGTGTTAGGAAAGAGTCTGGGTTCAGACTCTTCAACTTCATACAACTTCAGCCTACTGCAGCTCAGAGTACTGCATCAGGTTCACCTCCTTCCTTAAACTTTTACCTAGTATCCATTATTCTAGTAACCATATTGGCTTAGTTTATTTTTCCAGATGTTATTTGTTTGTACACTGTAACTGTGCCACAACTGACACTTCTCATCTACCTCCTCCTTCCAATACACATGCAAACTCAAAGCTCAAAGAAACGTCAGTCTCACATCTTCTGGATCTTTACCTGCTATACACGATGAATAGAGCTGTGCCAGACACTCCAATTGTTTCTTGCAGGAAACCTTAGTAGGATCTGCACAGGTCACCAGATGGCTTTCAGGAGGAAGGCTAGCACTGCGAGTATAGCTAGGCTTAGTAGGAGTACCAGGATCAAGAGACATCCCTGCAGGAGAAGATGCTTGGTGCTGCAATTTGCATCTGAAATTCAAGAGCAGCAATATACCATGTAACTGAGGAGGATACACAGCAGCCATGCGGCCAGGTGGTCTTTCTCTTGCAGTCTAGCAAGACGGAATTCCTGCAATAACTATCCATGTTACTTACACTGTCTAAAGCTGCTTTTAGCATGATAGTAATTTAACTCACCTTTCTCTTAATGAGAAAGGCTCTTGGGGCTAACAATCACAAGACTCAAAAGAATTGCATTCCAATTCAAACTCTGCTAAAACAGAGTGGCACTTTGACCAAATTATTTCACTAACCACTGGTATTGCTTCTCATCTGAACTGCTATTTGTTAAGGACATGGAATCAGTTAGAGATCAGGTCCTAAAAAATTCTGGGTGTACAATGTCTGACAGATAGACACTTTACAAAATCTACGAAAACACAGTTCACATCCAAACCTTCAGATATATTTGTAAGTTAATGATGCCCTGAGAAGATCCAATACCACTAAGTGGAAAGGCAATGCCACAACTGATGAAATCCCATACTGACAAGTTAAACAACAGAAGGAACAAACTACTTTAATTGCTGGATTCTAAATCAACAAGGATCACTCAGTTAAATAAATACACAGATATTGTTAAAAAATATACCTACAGAGGACATCCAAAACGCAGCCTGCAGAGAAGCAGGAAAAAAAGCCAGTAACAGCAATATCAAATGATTGTTAAAGATCCCAGTGGAACACCCAACACTTGGAACATCATACCACCTCTTATCACACTGCCTCAAAATTAAAACCTTTAAAAGTCACTTTAAAGGCTATGGGGAAGACAGAAATGTTTTTAACTGCAGCAAAGAACTTTTTCTATTGGCCTGTTTCTAGCAGAACTGCTGCAATGAAGAACAAATTAATCCCAAAATGGGAGTGAAAAGGTTATTTAGTAACATCTCCCTTATAATGAACATAAGTACCCAACTGACAGAACTGAAGAAGACTATTTATTAAGCACTTTGCAAACCCATTGAGCTAAGACTCCTCAGTGTGAATTTCACCTTCTGTCCTTGCCGAAAGTGACCCAGCTGGCTGGGGGCTGTGTTAGTTTCGTACCTCACTTCACCACCACTACTGAGGACCCAACAGCAGCTCCCAGCTCTCAAGCATGATGAGTCAGATTAGAACACCTCATGGCCAAGACCCAGCCCACATGCTGCTATTTCACCATCTTTAGCTTATATGAATTAAGTGGGAGAATTCAGGTAGAATTCAGACTGGAGTAAGTGCTTCACTGAAGCGCAGAGGCAGGTTTGAATCCTGACCAGTCAGTTACAGGTTAGGTACTAACAGTAACTTGTGAGACTCTGCTGGGTCTATTTCATCCAGTTCTGGACTCACTGAAGTCAACATCGAGGCTTATCAGGAAAAGAATTCCACTCACATGTCCTGAGGAGTTTCCCCAAGAGCAAAATTGTTACAAAGAGCAACAGTTCTGTCAGCAGCTATAAACAACAGTCTCCCTACTACTGTGCTTCACTTTTTTTTCTGAAGTATCAGTCCTCACGTACTAACAGTGATAGCATTTTACAGAGGATGAAAGCCACACAGTGACTGAACAGCGGAGACAAAATCAGAAGCTAGAATTCACCTCATCTCCCAGCAAACATAATTTTCAGTAGGTAATTGCAGTGGTACCCTTTAAAACAGAGTTTCACCCTACCTGCACCTTGCTTTCTCTGGCTGCAAGCTTGTGTTAGTCTGCCTACCTTGCAAAATCATTAACACTTTGCCAACATTTGCTTCATTAACTCATTTTCTTCAGACCAGACTTCCATCACATGCACAATCTTCAAACACAGCCTAATTATACCAGCTCAAACCCACTTGCTTTGCCTGTGCAATCTAAGGAAAGCTGCCCAGCAGATAGCCACACATGCAAGCCCATGAAGAGGCATCTTACAAAAGCAGTGAGGACTGACTGAACTCCTGAAGATAAAGTGAGGGCCATTATTCCAGAGTCCGCACCCCTCTAAAATGACAAACATGAGTTAACTGCAATAATATCCTAGTCTGATACCAGAATCACACTTGGGTTTTAGGCAAATTATAGTTTAAGGTCACCAATACCTATTTTGAATATTCTTTTGGTCATCTCCACTCTGATCTTTAAGACAAAATAATCAATACAAGCCTATCACCACCCTTCTCAGACTGTACCGTTCTTTCTTCAGCATCTCCCTCTCCTCCTGAAGGCTGTTGCTTATCATAGATGTAAGGTTTCCTTCCTGGACAGCAGTAAAGGCCTCAAGGCTTGTCCCAGATGAAAATCGAGCAGCTGGAGACTGGCTGACAGGTGTAGAAGTAAAGCACATCTTCGGTTTTGAGAGGGGGCGCTCAGCACTTACAGGAGTTGGGTTGATTCGCCTTGATGGTTTGCTTTTGCTGAAACAGTGAGAAGCAATTGCATTGAAATCAAGCTAACCAACAATGAAAACATTAGGTCTCAAGAAAGATATGCATGCAACTCTTCCAGAACAGCCTGATGCTAAATAACATGGATATGGAGTCATAATATTGACTTTCTAAACTGTACATCTATTTGGTGACTTTAGGGTGGTCACTGAATAAAAAGTCATGGACCTACAGACTGCTAAAAACAGCCTGCTGACCCTTGCTGCAAAATTCATTACCAATCATCAAGCCACAGACCAGGTAACACAGTGCCAGACAACTCCTCCAAACATTTTCAATTTGAGAGGACAGGATATGCCACTTAGTTTTAGTAGGAAACTAATTCACCTGCAGTTTCTAACAAGAGCACAAGGAAGAAAAATACAAGAAAAAAAACCAATCAAGCATTAAACTGCCATTGTCTGCCTATGAGAAGAGTCCAGGTTCCTCAGCTACCATAGATACTCTTAAGTTTAGGGAAAGCTATTCTTCTTGCATATACTGCCTAGATTTGTCCTTGGGAAAAGGATCTGTAATGCAGTAAGAGATACACTGGAATTGAGATACAGGAACATAAAGCATCACACTTCTCAAGGAAATGCTGGCTGCTACATATTAATTGCCCTGGTGTTCTCAAAACTGCTATAGCGTTGACTTCCAAACACTCTTTGACCTCTTTCCTCAATCCTTTTCCTAGTGGGACATAGTGCAATTGAGGAAGAGGAATTTACTGCACACTCTGGAAACACACCTTATCAACCTTGGCCAAAGCATCATCTAGATCTGCTGCACAGACCCACAGACCTATCAATTTTCAACTGCAATTCTGCATATCCAGCTACAAAGTCCCTCTTTCAGAGCCCAGAGCCTGATGTATGGAGCAAATAGGCTGACATGAAAGCCTTGCATTTGGTAGTGAGGATTTTGAAGTGTAAAATATCAGAGAAAAAGGACTGAGGCAACCACAGCACAGCTGCCCAGAAGCTAAGCCAAAGCCTAGACAAAGTCACCAGGGAGACCAAAGCTTGCTGCAGACCAAAGAGAACACAGACCAAAGGCATCAGCCAGATATTCTGTCCATGATCACACAGCACAAAGCTGCACACTAACGTCTGTTACCATAAACCACAGAACGTCAATCTGAAAGCTTTTTTGCTAGCATCAGTAAAGCTGAAGAGCCTTCCAGGACTGTTCTTCATTAGCAATTGCTATTGTGTTAAACAAGAAATGTGAAGAGCCAAGATAATGCTGACTTGTTAGAACATGCAAGGACAAAGATGTGCTCAGCTTCCTATCAGCTGGTCTGTGTACCAGAGAGCTGCAGGCAGCATCACAAGTGAGAGGCTAAAGCGGCATCTTGAGAAAGTCCACCAAGTGGAAACCAAACTATCCATTGAAGTGATATTCCCCTTATGGCAACTGTGATAAAGTGTTCTGACCAAGGAGCCCAGCAGCCAGACCCCACGAGGTGTAATAACAGCACCTTCCCTCTGGACACACACAACAGGATGAGCTAGTCAAGGAACAGTAACCTGCAGCACAACCTGAATGAAGCAGCAAAGCAGACTTGCTCTTACTTTGTCCAACCAGAGGCAGCACCCATGGGTGGAAACTCCTCCAAGTTGTTAAGGTTTAGCTGGCTGGGTGGGGATCTGGCAGAAACAGGAGGCACTTCACTCCGTTTCCTTCTCCCTCCACTCCACGATGCCCTGTC
>NW_009919051.1:80392-83209 GCF_000696875.1 Nestor notabilis
GGGCATTGCCCCAGATCCCGAGCTACTGGTCGGCCAGAGGCACTGACTGAGCTGCTGCCTTTCCTTCGGCCTCGTCTCACTGGCAGTGCCTCTGGCATGGCTGTGAGGAAGCTGCCCAGGCTGGCCTTCTGAGATGACCGCTTCTCACCGTGGTTAAGCAGAGGGCTGTACCCAAAGCTCGGGCTGCTGCTGGACACCATGCTAGGGAAGTCACCACAAGGGCTGGACAGGCTTGACCCAGAAAAGGAAGAGGAGCTGCTGGATGCCACAGCGGGAGAAAAGCTGGTATCTGTGGTGCAGGTGGTTACTGAAGTCCTTTGGGAAAAGAGCTGCACTCGGCTGCTGGTGGCATGGCCTGCCCTCCTTTCTGATCCTGTCCTTTGGCTCCCATGGGCCTTGGAATTAGGAGTTTTAGCAGGAGTAGAGGGTCCATTAGTCAGGATCTGGCTGGTCTGCTCCCTTAAAAAATTTAACAGAAAAGGCACAAAGTCTTTCTGAAGCAAACTAAGAGATACGAGCTTCTCATGGATGTGGTTCTCCTACAAGGAAAGAGGACAAACCATTAATATAAAGATGCTGCCCGATTCCTTTTGCCCATGTGCCCAGACTCGTTTAAGTAGTAACTGTGGGATTGCAGTACACAATAAAAACCAACATGACTTGTCAAAGCAGGTCACTGAAATTCAAATGACCTTAGCACTGCTCATAGATCTGAAGCTCAGCCTCCACACAAGCCATTTTGGCAGAAGTTTTCAGAGTCATTCACTTTGGTCTCTGACTGGGAAACAGTGGAACTGTTCTATAGAAACATCACTAATATTTATTGAAGCTACAGCCAGGGAGAACTGGAAGCACCTGGCACCCCTAAGTCCAGCATTTCAAAGACTGAAGCAGCTAATTCCAACATTAAAACCTAAACCCTACAACTTCTCCATCCCCCGTTTGTCTAGAAATGCCACCTGCTTCCACAGAGGGGTGCTGCAACAACAACCGTTCTAACACTTTGACTCCTGCAGTGCCAAATACAAGACCAAAGCTGCTCTTCCATTTCAGTTAAATAATTATGCTCCCATGAGACTTCACTGAGGTCAAAAGAGAGACTGCACAACGTTAAGGTACATAAAATTTATACCTGTGAAACTTAAAACCCAAACTAAACCACAGACTTAACACATTTAAGACCTAAACAGCTGGTGGTGATCTTAAAGGGTAAATCTAGACAAAAAAGACCTCATGTCACATGCATAGCTCAAAGTTTTGTACACTAGGTACAATTTCTTTTGTTCCTAACACTGCACCATATTTCTCTTTCCTCTAAGTGGGATTCAGCCACATTTACACAGAAGAAACAGCTCTCACAGGCAGCAACTTGTTCCTTACTAATATTGATATAATTGCACGCATATTCCGGTTTATTTACATTCACACCTTCACTAGATGAAAAGCCAAGCAAGCAAATGCTATTTCTGAAGGACCTTTTTCTATGAAACCAGGCAGTGAAAGCGTGGCCATGGCTGGACTGCTACAATCCTCAACACCTATGCTGAAATTCACACATGAAAGTATGGACCAATTCGGCTTCCTGGAGAAGCAGGAGTCACCAACACAGCCTGGACAACAAACCGAGCAGCCACAGCTCACTGCTCTAGCATTCCATCACACCAGGAAAAAACACAGGTCAAGAACACAAATCCCATGAGGTGTTGGAAGATCCAACTCCTTACCAGCTCCAGCCCGAAACTGCTATGAAAACCAGAGCAAGATGTAGCCTGCCATTTCCTGGGGTGCCCACTGGGTTTAGAACCATAGAATAGTTTGGGTTGGAATGGACCTTCAAAGTTCATCTAGTCCAACCCCCCGCAATGCAGGGACGTCTTCAACTAGACCAGGTTGCCCAGAACCACATCCAGCCTGGCCATGAATATCTCCAGGGATGGTGTATCCATCACCTCTCGGGGCAACCTGTGCCAGGATTTTTCCACCCTCATTGTACAGAATTCTTTCCTCACGTCCAGGCTGAATCTCCTCTTTTAGTTTAAAACCATCACCCTTCATCCTATCGCAAAAGGCCGTGCTAAAAGTCCTTCTCTTTTAGCACAGAGGCACAAAACCAATTGCAGCCTGTGCTATGCGCAACGTCAGGAGTTTCTCCAGCTGAATTTCCAGAGCACAACTTGCTTTTGCTCATCTTTCTCCGTGCACGTTAACAGAAGTCTGGTTCCTCCACAGCCAGATAACAGCAATCTGTCAGCAGTCACCAAGCCTTCTGCAAACCTTTTATCCTCCACACCTCTCAACCATGCGGTGCTACCTCAGCTGGAAGCAGCTCAGACTTCATAAACCTCCACAGGTCTGCTCCTGCAAGTCACAGTTTAAGACAACATAAAATGTTGGTCCCTTCTTCCCGCACAAGTTTAGGGTGACAGCGATAAGTGAGTAACTCACGTGGGTGACAGCAGTGAGTTTTGATTTTGATCACTACGTAACATGCTCTGAGGGGCTCAGGCAGAAAATGCTCGAAATACAAATAGTTTCTCTACGGTCTAGCGGAAGGTGTCCCTGCCCAGGGCAGGGGGTTGGAACTAGATGATCTTTAAGCTCCCTTCCAACCCAAACCATTCTATGGTTATCGGTGAAACACAAGCACTCACAGTCCATCTGCGGCCGCAAACGCTTTTATTACCACAGGAACCCAAGCTCCCCAACCATACGCCGTCAGAAAACTCAGCCTGCAAACCCCACGGGAACCTTCTCCCCGCGCTGACAGATCCTCCCCAGCACACAGGCGGGACGAGCAGCCGGCTTGCTCCAAGCGCT
>NW_009919052.1:0-15511 GCF_000696875.1 Nestor notabilis
TTCATTAAAACCAAAATGCTTAAATAATCTAAAAACCAGTCTAATTTACACTATATAGACTGTGCTCATTGCAGCAGTTGCTCTGAATACACATAAATGTTGGTGAGCTTACAGACTCACCCCAGTATGTTTTAATTGCCTTTTTTTTGTGTCCTGTCTCCCCCCTCCCCTTTATATCACATTAAATTCATTCATTCATGCTGAGAGGCCCCAATTTGCCAACCCAGCTGCTGCAGAGCTTTGTCTCTAGAGCTTGATTGCCGTGAGACCCCTCAGAGCGAGGTGTGTCTTCAGGAGTACCACAAGGGCTCTGTTCTTGGCCTTGTTGGAGGAGGTGGGTTCAGTAAAGCTCCGGTAGCCTTAAACTGGTGATGGCAGGCACTCCTTTACATTCCCTGAAATAAAATAAGGGACAACATAGAAAAGAACCAAGCTTCTAATTGAAAGCATCTGTTTCGTTTATTTTATAAGACACATATGTAGCCTGAACAGAGGTCACTTTTCTTTGGGGAGTACTCTTTGAGTGACAGTAAAATGAGATACTGAACACCTGGTGAGTTTCATTACATCTTTCCACGTAAGATAATATTCCTAATGTTTCCTCAGCTACAGTGAATGTTACACAAGAGTCTAGAGCTAAATGAATGCTGATTCTTGTAAATACAGGGGCAAGTCTGGGACAGGACAATTCTGACTAGTTTGATGAAAATGCCTTCTTTTGATCTTATTAACATGCAAATATGGTACCTTTTATATATATATATACTTTGAAATGTTTGCTAGTCTGCAACTATTGAAGTTTTACAATGTGTTGCCAGTATTTGCATGCTGCTCAGAAATACTTAAAATACTGTAAAAGAAAAGGAATTGTGTGAGCCACTCAGTCTTCCAGATCACAGAAGTGTGATTGATGTACTATCTGTCAGTATTTTTGTGTATGTTGTTTTGCAAGTGATACAGATTTATACACAGTATTTTCTGGCCATTTATGCACAGTTTCTGGGTGATACATTCCATTAACTCCTGGAGAGTACCTTACAATTTTAGTTTGAAAATAGTCGGGTTAAAATACAAAGTACTAAGAAAGTTCCTAAATTTCTGTCTACTAAGGCTTATTAAGCACATAGTAGATTATGCTATTTTAGTGAACACTGGAATAACAAAGTAGCAGTAGATCATATGCTAATCAGATACTACTATTTTTCTTGCTGCTGCAATTACTCTGAACATATGAATTATAAATTGCTAAAGTGTAATTTATTTTCAGTATAAAAGAATGACTTGCATGCTAAGTGTAGGAATAGTAAAGGATTACACTACGCTAATGACTATTCTGTTTGATAAAAATAGTATTTAAGATTATATTACAGAAATATGTTTGAATTACTCAACATTTTTCAAGGATATATTTCGATATACATTAGACGACTTCTTAGTAGAAGATTGCAACAATCAAACTGAAGGAAGTACATGCACAAAACTGATGTTACCGCTTTGCTATGGGCACTTGCCTGCTTGTTGCTGGGTGACTTTATATAGTTTTGTTCATGCTTTTGCATAATAGTGGGGACATTAAGACTTATTTGCATAAACAATATGTAGACTTTTCACATCTCAAACATTGACAGTGGAGCAGTTCTCAGTTTATCAGTCAAAACACATGAGGATTTTTAACACCCAAACCACGTGGATCTCCTGTTCAGCACACTGCTTACAGAGAAATGTGAAGCACTTGCAGATACAGGGTTCTGATATGGTGTGTATCAGATTGTTTCAGAATTCAGCCACACATGTGAAATAGAACCAGTGGCATATTGATGTTACCATGATAGGGAGACTGGCTGAAATCTCTAAGGCTGCTTTTATTTACTCATTGGCCATTCCCTTTGTTTTAAGGACACATTAGAAGGTGTATAAAGTTTTAGAACAAATAAGTGGACCCAGCAGAACGTACCTGCTCTTAAGTTACTAGAGAGAGCTATGAGGTACTAATTTCCCATTAGTGTAATTAGAAATGGTAATTGATACTTTTGTATACCTACAACATAGCAACCAGGGAATAAAGTCTCTACTTACATGACTGATTGGTGTACCCCAGTGAATGCAAGTTGTTTTCATTCTGATTATTTGATACTTCTTGTTTAAGGTAATGCATTGAATTTCTTATGTGAGTTCCCAAATATATCTTATTTGATATAGTACTGTATAGAAGAACTTCAGCAGCAAAACTACAATTTGTAACTCTCCTTCTTCACATCATATGTTTTATATAAAGTTTAAAAATAAATTCTGTATCCAGTAGACTTCTGATGTTTCACAGTCACCGTTTTAGATCTTTCACAAGTTTGGCTCTTATTCTTGTCTTATTTAGCATGATATTGCTCTGAAATATTCTTTTAGTCTCCCATTTATCAATTCTCTCCTATTCAGTAAAGCACTAACATATCTACTTAATGGGAAACAAATGTTTAAATCACTTAGTATTCCATAGGTGTTAATCACTTGCTAAAAGTTAAAGCTTACAGAAGTGTTTTGCTGAGTGGGGATGAGTTTAAGCAAGTGTTTTTCTGGAACACAGGTGTAAAATCTGAACCCCCCAGGTGTTGCACATTGCCTGTGAGGAGCCTGAATGCTACTAAATTCAAGCAAAGACAGCCAAACGTAAGGCAATCTCAGTACCTAAGAGGAATCACTTAGCAGTGTGGAGGGTTATATCCTTAATCATAACTCTAATAATAGATTTTAATTGTAAATAATTGTTTTTCTCTTGTTAGTTGCAGATATAATATATGCTGTTCATTCCACTTTGTTTCACAATGCGAAATAGTGGCATATCAGTAGGTTTACTTCACTGAAACTTTTAAACATGAATATGAAATCGACATGTTAACAACAACTGTTTGAAGAACAGGCCTTTTGAATCCTGTTTATATGTTAAAGGTTTTGGCCATTGTATTCTCTTGGCTTCTTTTTCACTTGCTCTATTTAACAGACAATGATTATTGACTACTTAAAACACTGCCGTTGTGGTGTTGGTTTTGTGTTTGTTTTGTTTTGTTTCTTTAAGAGGTATTGGTCACCATAGGTACAATTAGCAGAACCAGTACAGGAATTTCAAATCAGCATTATTTCTTTGCTTGGCGTATTGGCTTCCTGGCCAATTCTGTAATAATTTATGAATTATCCTTTTGCCTTTTCTCATTGTAAATGTACTGTTTAATGAAGAAAAATGTTTATCATACCAGATTGTGCTGACACAGTAGTTAAAACTAGACACATTTCCTTTAAAATCTTATTTCCATGAAATGAAATAAGTAGAAATTAATTTCTGGGGAAAAAAAACCTGTATGGTCACCAGATAATTTGTTTCATAACATTTCAAACATTAATCAGTCTGTTGGAATGTAGAAGCATTTGACTAGTTGGCTATCATGATGTGAATTGTATCTATAAATTAAATGGGCCAACTTTCTCACAAATATGCACATTAATGCATAAACCAGCAGTCTTAATGGGACCTGAAATTCAGCCATGAAGGAGGCAATCAGTTTAACCATGCAGGAAAGCATCATCTTTTTTCTTGCCTACACACAAGCATGCACACGCTTATTTCAAAGACTGCTTTTTATATTCACAAAACAACTCTCAGGAATAAAATTTCTCACAACTTTCGGCTAAGCAGATGTCCCACGGTATAACAATCATAAAAATATGATTCTGGTAGCACTAAGTGCAATGTAGACAAAAAAGTGGAAATATTTTAATTAAGTGTAAGCATTTACACTGAAGACCTCTTTCATACATTTGACTTTAATACTGTTTGGTGCAAAGTGTACAGAAGTATATCTCAATTTTCCAATCTCAATTTGCATTACATTCAACGCTTCACAAGCAGTTTTTCAAAGTGACCCACATTTGACCTTCAGTAATAAATCATGATGAAAGAGGGGCTAATTAAACATGAAATCAATGGATTGTTGATACTTTAATTATCATTATTTAACACAAAGTGTTTCACTGATAAGTGCAGTGAGGTTTTTTTTTCTCTTCAGTAAAATCATCTTGTACAATGTGCAAATGTCTAAGTTACCACTGAATCATTCTGCACTCCCAGGAGATGTACAGAGCCAAAAGGGACAGGATCTGAGTGAAGGAGGATTCATGCTCTGAATAAGTAAAGAAGTGTACTATTATAGGCAAGGGGTAGCAAGAAACATTTTAAAAAGGATAGAACGTGATTTATCAACTCAGACAGCTCTCTGGCATTGTACATACCCATACGAACCTCGGTTAGCAGTTTGACTGTTGCTGTGTCAGTCTTTGTACTGTAGCAGTATATTTCTGAGTTTGTTTTTTCTTCTTCTCTCTCTTTTTTTTTCTTTTTAAATACTTAGTTGCCTTTTTTTGTAGTATTTGGGATATTTGCTAGTTTGACCGTCAGCTGTGTTTCAGAGAAATACCGGTCCTGCAGTTTCAGGCATATTTATTTTCCTTTAAAGATTCTCTGTTATAGGTTTTAGCAGATTTATGTAGTTACTGATCTTACAGGCTACGTTGAGATGTAAAACTTATCAAATTGGTTTTGCATTAAGATGTAAAAGAAAATCAACAGACTTCAGAAGCAGCTACCCAGCATTGTGCTTATGAGTCAATTAACTAAATCCTTCACAAGCACTGTGAAGTCTTCACTATATTTGCTGATCATTTTAGTATTGTTGTTGCTAATTGCTAGTCTTAACAGGACACATAATTTTCATTTTTGGTGACTATATACAGGAAATACTGGTGCAGTCATTTGAGTGATTCAGTACAGTACTTAGCAGGCTGGTTTTCTAAGCAAGTCTGCTTCCAGCAGATATTTAGAAACTGTTAAAGCTGCAAAACAATTTTCTTTTTTCAGTCTTAGGCTGCATGTAACATATTCCATTTAATTTATGTTCTAAATTTCTCCATTTTTCTTATTTATTACATTTTTAGGCGTTTTTATCTCACTGTAGGCTCAGGCAATGCTATTTCTGTATTTTTCTCCCCTGATTTTTGTTTCCTAGAAAAGTTGATACGTTTTCTGCCTGCCAGCAGATTCTGGACTTCACTAGCATAGACTATATATTTATTTTTATAAAAAAGTTAAAATGAAACATTTACAGTCCAGAATATAAATAGTTTAAAATTACTTTTATTTTTGTACATAAATTTACATTAAGTAAATTTTTTAAATCAAGATTGTAAAAGAAAACTCTGACATTCACATGGGTGTATGTTTATTGACTGTGCAGTTCAATTGAAAGCATGGGGGTTTTAATGTGGACTGTGCAATTAAGTTATTCTAACAGTGTACACTGAATGGTCTAGTAGGATTATGAGAAGAACATTTATAATCCTGTTCCTTTCAGCTGATATCATAATATCCCATCCTGTAAAGTCTTGCTAGCTTCCTATCATACAAAATGCATGTTGCTAGGTAAATGGAAATTATGAAATTCAGCTATACCCTGTATCTTTTCATGTTTTTTTTCTTATTTGTACTAAGTTGCACAGTTTGAAATTTTTAAACCTTAACTAAATGTAGGTAAAAATGATCTGTGAATCTAAGGTCTGAGTAAAACAGCAGAGGAGAAAATTATAAGGTCTGTTGAGTTTTGACTTTTACAAAAAAAGAAAATTTCGAAGGAGAAGGGAGAGAACATACACATACTACGAAGGAGCTTGGAGTTACTTGCCATTTTCCATATACTTCAGGCAACAGAGACTTCCCAAGGTCACTTTTACTTTGCTCTTGTGGATGATGAAACATCACATTAATGCTGGAGCAACTAAGGTTAGTTGAGGCATCCAAAATGTGATTTACAACAGAAAAAGACAACAAAGGAGGCTTTAAAACTTCTTAATTTCCTATTTTAGTGCAATTTAGCTGAGATGTCAAAATCTCAAAACATGATTATACTGAAGTATCAGCTAGTCAAGTTCCTGAATGATGCCAGTGACACACATTGAAGTTGTCCATCTGTGCTTCATATGAGTTGTTTACTCACTCTTACGTGCTTATTTTCATTAAGAAGAGTGGTAAAATTACAATTCAGGGCAACTTTTGACAGTATTAAGAAAAATAGGGAATAATTTTGATGTAAAACATATATAACCAGTGTATAGGAACCACTTTTTTTTTTTTTTTAATTGTTTATATCAATCAAACAATCCTCTCGTTTAGTTATCACAGCTGTTTTGCAGTCATTAGTTTGTAAAATGCTGCAGCATAACCTCAGAAGTAGTTTAATTTTACTCAGAATGGATCACAGTTATTAGAAGCTGAAGAATAGCATAACGTTTGTCTTTCAAAACTTAATAACTACTGACAAGAGTGAGTATATTTTTTAAAGACAAACATTCTTTCAGATGAGATTTTGTTACGGATTTTATGTTCTGAATCAAACAACCTAATGGCTCAGTTTGTAATCCTAGATTGAAAGAAATGTCTTGTTGCAAGTATCATTCTTGGAGTATCTGGAAGCAATACAATTAATAACTATTCAAGTATTTGATATAGGGTCTTCTCTTGTCTACAGACAATGTAAAGTCAAATTATAGAGCATGTGAGTCAGTTTTTTAGAGTAGGTACTAGCTGACTTGCTGAAAATCATTCATAGAATACATGGTAGAACTAGAATACTCATTCAGTCTGTCAAAAATTCAGATTCTTGCAGCCTTGTCTGAAACAATTCATTTATGGTACCACATTGTAAGTAATAAAATACTTGTCACCTGACAGAGTAAAAATTTCTGCATTACATGATCACATAATGATTATGGAGAATCCTCTATAAACTCCCTGGAAAGTAGTTTCTTGACTAGGATTGTGTCCAGGGAAGGTGGTATGTGCCAAATGTTTTCTCTGTGGTAGCACTTCTCAGGAAGAAACAGGAGAGGCTGCATAATTTATTCTGTCTGTCAATGTATAGATGTCAAGGACTTTTCATCCCTGGAGCAGTGTAAAATATGAGAGAGAGCCTCTAGTTCATTTTGAATAGGAAATCCATGTGAGACAGAATTGCTTTAATACATTCTCAGGGACTTACCCTTGGGGAAAATTCCTTTTATTGGGACAATACTTTTACAGGGATACAACTCGATGTAGACTTATACTGAAAAACGAACTAAAGGACATGATGGAGACAGTTATGGTGTTCTCGGTATGATTCAGCTATCTAAACGTATGCATCCTAGTGTCACTTTAGATACCCTGAAGTTTCTGAGATACCAGCACAGAGCTGCACAGACAGGGTGTATGATGTAAGACCTTAATGTCTTCTGGGACCCTACTGTAGCTGCAGCTCAAGGCCAAACAAAAAAGCATCACTAAATCCTTTGGTTTGCTTAAAGAAATATTAATTAAAGTAAAATTAAGCACTCTGTGAATGTAGAGCATTTTGGCAAGGTTGAAAATTATTTTTCCAGCAAAAACTTACGCACAATTCTCAAATATGTTTGTCACACCTATTAATAGAATGCAAATGTTGCAGATATATGTTCACATATATACTGATGTTAGGTTATAAGTTATATATAATAATTAATAAATAAGTTATTTTTTAATTGACGCAAAATGTTTTCACAGAAACGATATGGGCAGTAGTTAGCTTAACTGAATTTCCATTCATCTTCAGACGTGTCAGGCTGATGTTTATCTCGTTTTGTAAAACTATAGGTAGTTCCACAGAGGTCAATTAAATGTAACTAATATCAACTGCTGTAAGTTAAATTGGGTGATATAATATTCAGTCATCTTTATTAAAAGAAAATGTAGATACAGAAGACAAGTTTATAATTTTGGAAGTTATGCATCAAATCTCACACATTTAACTTATCAGTATGCGTATATGTATAATTTGCTAGATAACAGAGTAGGTTTTCATCATGTATTATATCCAAATGTAAAGTTATCTTTGTAAGAGGTTCTGGGAATGGTGTGGCTTTAATAATTTTAAAAAATGAGATTTTAGTATGAAAAACAGTCTTACTCAAACTAATGGTGCAGCAAGAGTATACACAGTAAACTACCTTTGTTCAGCTACCTGATAGATCATGTTGTTTGTGGAGTGGTGTGTTACCCCTTGTAGGCATACTTATGAGGAAGACTTGGCCTGAAAATTAAAATCCACTTTATAATGCAAACTTTGTCTGTCAGATGAAATCTGGCCATTTGCTTAGACAAATCTGTTTAATTAGGAGTCCTTTTTTAAACAGTAAGAGAAAATACTTCAGTAGTTTGCAAGCTTTCTAAAGATGAAAAACAGGAATGGAAATACAGATAATAAACCATCAGCAAATTAAAGTGTTAGTTACTTTGCCTGACTGCTACATTTTCACAGCAATATTTTAAGTCCCTGTTTTAGCACCTTTACTGTTCACAAATTTTATTTCTGCTGTTTTCAACATAGATTTGGTCTCATTCTCCATCATGTCACTCCTGTTCTAAATGAAGTTACATTGTCATATAATTTGAGTAATAAATTGGTGAATCAGTTTGCTTATCTCTATAAATGTGTCCTCAATTGGTTATAATGACATAACATATGCCTTTGTATGATAGTGAGAGGGGATATCCATCATTCTGTTGAATTGGAAAAATGCTATTTTCAATGAGCATGTAATTATGTTGCAGTTGCAGCACAAGTTTACAGAAGGACAGTAACTGATTTCTTTGAGAGCAAAGTACTTGTTTCATTTCCACATAACGTTGTGAGTTCTTTTACAGAAGGAATAACTGCACTGAAAACTAGAAACCTTAACTTAAGACAAGTCACTGTATGCTCAGCCAGGGAACCTCAGCCCAGATCTTGGGTAAGATCTGTCATGTGATTTAAGAAATTTACTCAGAAATCTTGTCTGAATACATACTGATGGTTTATTCTGCTGCCTACAACTTACGGATCTGAATCTTTCACTTTATTTTAATGGATTCTTGTGTTGGGGTTTTTTTTGTTTGTTTTGGTTTGGGTTTTTTTTTTTTTTTTTAAATACATATGAAATTTAGATATTACTAGAGCAGGTGTTAATTCATGTGAGTAAAAGTGACAGCAATAGGTGTGAAACAGAGCAGTACCCATTTTTGTGGTGGCTTTCAACTATGAGTGTTTTTCCTAGAAATTACAACATGTAGTCTGGGTCATATATTTTACTAATATATTACTATATACATACAAAACAGAATACAATACATATCTGAAATACCTATCAGCAGGGAGTAGTACTTTATAGGAATGAGAAGAACTACCACTGAAGTGTGCAGTAGGTGTTTCACGAGGATGTGGATTTATGTAACGAGTGCGTTCCTTCAGTAGGTTCAGACTTGACACTGGCAGCTCCCTTGAACAGATGCAAAACCGCTATGGGTTAGTGCAGCATGGTAACTCATCCTGTTTAAATCCTCCGAGTGCATATGCGGGATTGTATGTTACAAAAAAACCCCACGAATTAAAAAAATCCATGAAAGGGATTTACTTTAGAATTAAAGGAAACTTGTGTAACTGTTTGCAAAAGGGCACTGCCTTTTCCGTTCTGTGTTTTGCAGAGATCACTGGACATTTACATAATTCGTCCTATCTTTTTTGTGCCACATAAGTTCATTAAATATTTATTAATGAAATGTTGCTAGTATCCTGATTTTGTTTGGTTGCTCTTTAGTCCAGAGAAAAAAATAAACAACAGTGTGAAATTCCTCTGTGCAGAATAAATTAAGGCAATCTTGTTTTTGTCATACTGTGAAATATTTTACCACTTTAATGACATTCAAGGAGACTGGAAGATGTTATATTCAGACCTTCAGACAATGCTGAATGCATTGAAAATTCTTGGACTTTGTAATACTGCATATTAGTGCACCTTTCTAGGAACCTTAAATGCTAACTTTATGTATTTTTTCTTTACTAGTTCTTAATTAAATACAGAAAGTGACTGAACTATTCAAATTATACAGTAAACTTTCTGGAGAATTAATGTTATAGAAGTATGAAAGGACTGCCTAAAGTGTCCCTCTGTCATAGAATCATAGAATGGTTTGGGTTGGAAAAGACCTCAAGATCATCTACTTCCAACCCCTTGCCATAAGCAGGGACACCTCACACTAAACTATGTCGCCCAAGGCTCTGTCCAACCTGGCCTTGAACACCGCCAGGGTTGGAGCATTCACAACTTTCTTGGGCAATCCATTCCAGTGCCTCACCATCCTCACTGTGAAGAACTTCTTCCTTTTATCTAATCTAAACTTCCCCTGTTTAAGTTTTAAGCTATTACCGCTTGTCCTACCACTAGAGTCCCTAATGAAGAGTCCCTCCCCAGCATCCTTGTAGGCCCCCTGCGGATACTGGAAGGCTGCTATGAGGTCTCCATGCAGTCTTCTCTTCTCCAGGCTGAACAGCCCCAACTTGCTCAGGTTGTCTTCATAAGGGAGGTGCTCCAGCCCTCTTATCATCCTCGTGGCCCTCCTCTGGACTTGCTCCAACAGCTCCATGTGTTTCTAAAAGGCTTTATGTATTTATAAGACTTCATAATATACTATTAATGCAAATTATGAAGGATAAAAGAAAACCCATCTGTTATCAAAGAAAAAAATAAATTAAGTAAGTCCAAGGATTTGAAAGACTTAGTATTAAGGACTAAGAATTCATAGTTTATGATGGGTTTATAGTAATTGACAGTAGAAAAGACTTCTTTTTAGCATTCACAATATGATTTATTTTTTTTGATTGAAAGAAAATGGCTTTGCCATAAAAGCTTCTCGTGTAACACACCCTATTTGATTCCATAATTTCATATTCTTCACTTAAATGTCTCAATTAAAATATGGCATGACACTTTTTCATGTCATGTTGGGCATTACTAGCTTTGTTATTGTTACCCTTACATTTAGTCAAATTGTCTGTAGCTAAATAAATAGCATTTCATCAAAACAGCATTTCATCAAAAGCCGTTGGTTTTCAATCTGCTGGGAAACAGGTTATGACTAGCATAAGTACAGATCTATGGCTAGTGTTTTCGGTCTGCAACTAACTGTGCACTGATAATAGTAGTAACCACAGGCAAGTCTTTCTCATTGTCCTGATCTGTGGTAGAGTTTCCTGTATATTAATATTAAAGCAGATGGAGACATTTTGTAATGCCATTACAGTTATTATCTTTAACCTTTCCAGATTTAATTTGACATATATACTGTTTGGAGTTACTATCTCTATATTTCATTTCTGAAAATAAATGAAGAAAAGAAAAATCTCAAGGAAAATGTAACAACTATGCTTTTTTCTTTAGCTTCTTCTCTTAAACCGGTTATTTCTTTAGGAGATAAAGTACTTTGATGCTTAAGTAAGTATTTACCTGTAAAATCACACATTCTACTGCTTGGCTCAGAGGGCAGAGGAACGTGTCTGACAAATTGCAGCAGGAAGTAGTGCTTCGTTCTAGCTTGGTGGTGTGTGGACTAGCAGGTGCCAGAGTACTCTCTGGATCAGTTACAGACTACGTACTAAGTGTATACCCTATACACAGATTACTGCATTAGGACATTATAACCACACATTTTTCCAGTGTGAAGATGATGAGGGTGACTACTAGAGTATGTAGGAGCCCCTGTGTTGTACCAAGACTTCATCATTTCAGGCTCTTCACAAATGTAGAACATACTCTTTAAGAGATGCTTTTAAACAAGGGATACCTAGAGGGTAGAATAACACCTACTGTAGTCAACACAGTACAGTGCTCTAAAAGAAAGCTGTCTTCTGGTATGTGTACATTGTTCTTGTGAAATGACTCCAACAGTTTAAAATCTGGGTGGTTTTTTTTTTTTCACCTTGCTAGTTATGCAAACAGCTCTTCACTTTTTCACTAAAGCAAGTGGGAATTGTTCACTGTCACAAATAATAAATAACAAGAGTACCTGATGTGCACAGCATGGAAGTAATAAAAACACATGCTTATGAGTGCTTGAGATTTCACAGCTATTAATTATGAACTTTCTGATTGCAGTTCTGTTTTACAAGAGTAGATGTTGTTAGGGCAGCAGTACACCGTAACAGTGAAAGATTATGACAACATGCATTTATCATTATAAGCTTGACAAATTCAGTGAAAGAGATGGTCAGAAAATGCCCCTAAACCCAAAGTCATAAAATGTATCTTGTTGTTTCTGAAAACTAAACATTTTTTTATAACTGCTGATAATCTTTAGTACTAATTTAATACTAACATTATATATTTGAGAAGTGGTTTTTTTTGTGCATAATGAAATGTACAGCTCCTATCAATGTTAGTGAATTCCTTAAGACGTACGTTGAGGGACACTAGGAAGTTCTGTGCATAATGATGTTGTATATACTTAGCATCCATATTTACATACAAAGTGTATGTATTTACATACAAAAAGCTTCTTTACAAATGGTTAACAAATTCTGTAGTACATTTGGGATTGAAAAAAGTCAGAAGGACTCTTCAGGCCTTGAAGAACATTTTAAAATTTTTTAAAGGCACTTTAACATTTAAATTCTAAATTACAAATTTTGCCTAAAAGAATGCTTCCCAAATACTTAAATGTAAACCAAAATGTGGTAGATCATGTCTTCCATTTTGAGACTGCAGTATTCACAGTGTGGTAGGAGTGTTTCAAATCAGAATCCACATTTTCAGTTTATGGGTGGAAATAGGGATTTCAGTAGTAATTAGGCATCATTCTGAAGCTGGGTACTGTAAGACAGCAGAGCACAAAGAATCTGACTGCTGAATCTGCAATATTTCTATTCAAATTTCACAGTCATAACAGAGAAAGAAATCCTTTGGCATACAGTACAAAAAGTCCTGAATAAGGGAACAAATTGAATAAGAACATGAGTAGAAATGTTAGTACCTTTGGTTTTTTTGGTGTTTGGTTTTTTTGTGGGTTTTTTTTTTTTTGATCATTCTAAGGAAGCCATCTCCAGCTGTTCTAAAATCCTCACTGAGCTGGTATTTTTTCAAATTTTCAGAATATCATT
The DNA here is from genome assembly GCF_000696875.1 of Nestor notabilis. Classification (NCBI taxonomy): domain Eukaryota; kingdom Metazoa; phylum Chordata; class Aves; order Psittaciformes; family Psittacidae; genus Nestor; species Nestor notabilis. The sequence continues at coordinate 13,017 of NW_009919052.1, forward strand.
GATGACATCATGGCATGATGAATCCATGCTAATCTGGAGCAAGCACATGTCTCAGAGTCCTGGAATCTTTGAAGAAAATATTTTGCTGCTTTTCCTATTTTGACATAATAGAGATTCACTTCAAACTTTTTAACAACATATAGAGAGCATGGTTTATTTACAACACTGGCGTTATAGACTGCAATTAACAGTTTATAGTTCATCATAAGACTAATAAGAAAGAACTGCAGATCCAAGAGGCATATGCTGTCAGTGAACCTCTAGCTCAATAATTTGGCAATCTGATTATTGACTGCACTAACTTGCTGATAGGTTGTAATATCTGTCCCGTGTTTAAGGCACTGTAAGCTTGTGATCTGGAGGAGGAAAAGGAAAAATCTCATGAGAAAAGGACACCTAGCTTGTAGTAAGTATATCTTTCTGCCTACCACTTTTTTCTGTAGTGGAAAACTGCAGGTATTTGTTTTGTCTCCCAAAGGTAAGGCCTAGCATTTAAGCAGGAATTTTCTCATAGAAAAGAACAGTTAGCATTTCTGCCTTTTTATTTTGTTTCTTTTTCTACCCCTTAGAATTTTCTTTGCAACTCAGAAAGAAAAGCTATTTTTTAATCATTAGCACTCTAGTTTCTGGCAAATTCTTTTATTAAATAATTGCAAAAAGTATTTTGGGATAACTTTGTGAAGTAAAGCTGGTGCTCTCTACCTTCCTCTTCCACTTCATCAAAAGCAGTGCACTTTTAAGACACTGGGAGATATAGATAGGAAAGCTGCATCTTTCTGTGCTTTTAGGGCTGTCTACTTTTTTTTATGGCTATATTTGGAATGATTTTGAAGAGGCTCATATGAAGTGTAGGCTAGCTAAGTAGTATGAAGAAATGAATAGATAAAGCAAAGAGAACCTGTAATGGAAACAATTTTTTCCATTTTTTTTCTCTCCAGTTTTTCTTTTATTTAAACATACAGATTCTGATTAAATAAATCTAGCAAACCTTAAAATAATTACTTATATGTTGGCTTTACGAAGAGCTCTTTTGAGAGCCAAATAAAGTCAATCTGTTAAATTGTGTGGGTTTTTTGAGGGAGAATGTTTCTTGAGGAAGCAGTCTGATATGTATAGTAATATATATGGGAGTTTTACTCATGTGTAAGGTACCTTGGAGACCTGTAGGATCTGTATTGTAATCCCAGTTATTGTGTTCCAAGTTTTTAGTCTTACCTTCCCAGTGGCAGTGTGAAGATTTCTAGATTTTCATTTCAGTCTCTTTTTTTCCCACCAAACCAGTTTATTTTTCTAGTAGAGTAGGAGTCAGATGATATTGCATGCTAAGGCATCAAACATTAAGAAAAGTTGGAGACTGAATATTATTTAATATTTGTTCTTTCTGTATATTAGTTTCTTGGTGGTGTTTTGTTTGTTTGTTTTATATATGATTAACTTCTGCTACAAAACCTTAAATATTTGAAGGTCTGAGCAAATATGGTGAAAAGTAAGATAGTGAAGATAGGAAAGATCTGAATTTACGGAATTTCTCTGTCCCATAGACTAGCAGTATATGTCTGTACAATATTTTGGATGCTGTTTCCCTCCCCCAAAATTCCCAAATTATTATTTTCTGTTATAACAATGAAACAAACAACCCAAACCCAAGAACAAAATTTCCCAAATCAGCGTGATTTCTGTTTCCATGAATCAAATTTCCCCAAATTAAACTCGGCATCAGTCTGTCTGGCCTATGTTGTAAACAGAGGAAATATCAGTTTTATAACTAATCCTCTGTTTTTCACAACCACTTTTCGTTCAAAAAGAGGCTTATGTATTTCAAGCACAAATGAAATAGTGCCCATCTTCTCTACTTTTCCATAATTCAAGAGCTAGGAAGCCTGATTTGTGAGAAGCTTATTCTGTGACTTTGTGTGTAATTGACAGTGAAGGGGGAAAATGAGGCAATGTTACACCTTTGCCAGCTCTTTTTAAGAGAAGGAATATACTTACTCATTAATGATCCAAGCTATGAATAAATTCATAGTTTGTGGCACAGCCTTAGAGGGGGTTAAGGGAATTTAAGGGTTTATCACACAGCTTTAAAGGGGGCTAAGAGAATTTAAAAGAAAGATATGCAGACTAGAAAATTCTGAGTAAACTTTTACCTATCATCTTGGCAGTTCATTATTAAATTATGTGTTGGCATTTTGCAGGCATGGAAAGAAAAGAAAGGTACAGACAAAGCAATACAAACACACTGATGACCTATTGTTAGAGTTTAAGAAGAATAAATGATTAACATCTATAGTACAGAGCAGAGGTAATAAAAATCATTGCAAAGTACTATCCACAGTGCATAGTATCCAGTAATACAATTTAGATGATTACACTACTGAATGATATAGTACTGTATGATGCAGTACTATCATACTCTCTCTGTGTCCTGGGCTTAAACTTGATCAAAGTCTTGGACTAGTTCTGAGCAGTAGATGTGTCGTGATCACCTGCCAATG
>NW_009919052.1:15642-21426 GCF_000696875.1 Nestor notabilis
TGTGTAAGAAGAATCCATGTGAGAAATACAGGACCTTCTTAACAGGATGCTCTCATGAACATCTGTTTTATTCTAGATATTCCCTCAATATTATGGTTTTGGTTTCTTGTCCATAAGAAGTAGATAATAGCTTTTTTGGTTTTTTTTCCTCTTTATGAGGATGTTACCAGTCTGGACAGAGGTCAGTAATGGAACCAGTGTTCTTGCTGAGTGCAGAATTTTGTCCACACTTTGGATTCTAGACTGCAAGTCAGAGCCCAAGTGCAGTGAAAATCAGGTTCCCTGATTTGGTTGCACTGTCATAGATCCTGAGGGAAGTGCAAACAAGCACAAATTGTAAGGTTACTATGTTCATCTTTTAGAAATGTTAGGGTACTTTCTTTATGACTGGCTTACAGTACAATAGTGTATGAAGTGCAGTGGATTTCAACATCTTAACAGAATTTAAATTTGGTTCTCTTGTGCACATGGTGTCTATTATTATATTTCTTACATGTTTTCTTCCTGCTACTACATCAGAATTATTTTCATATTTACATATTTATGTTGATAGTAGGATAATACATCTCTACATTCCTTATATTCTTAATCTATGTTTCATTATTGAAATATATTAGATATTTCAGCCTAATATTAGAATATAGTGGTCTTATTTAGTACTATTAAAATAAGCTTGACTTTATGCATGTTGACTGCACAGTGATAATGTTTTCAAAAGTTCCCTATACTGGTATAATTCTGTTCCCTGCAAAGATTGAATTAACATACATGATATAATAGAATTATGCTTAACTCATTTGTATGAACACTTGTCTGAGTACTTTAACTAACAGAATTATTATTAGACCCGTATATATACATTAGGTTGAGTTCTCAAGGTAAGAACCAGTTTTAATGAAGGGTCATATTTTTTTAAGTTTATTACTTTAAGGTGTAGTTTAGCCCTTAGGCCAATTTGTCTCACCTCAGCTTGCTTGTCAGCTAGCAAAAGTTACTTATCTAGGACCACATCAATAAAAGAGGGATAGGTACCTTCAGAAGCCAAGCTTTTCCATCTACTTTAGGTATGTACTGTGTCCTGGACCTCTCTCTTCATTGACCACAGAAGAGGAGTAGCTTAGGTGGCTTGTAAATGAGTGAACTGCAATGAGATTCCAGCTGTACTGTGATTTTTCAGAAGCAGACTTCAGTTATGATTTTACTGGGTGTGTATTATATTTCATCTGTACAAATGACTGTGCACACCGATACTTACAAGAAAAAAATAATTAAGGTATTTCTGTACATTTTGACTGTTGGAGCATGTAGAAATGGACAAGTATATTTGGTAGTGGCAGCAGATGATGGGAACACAGGGAACGGGCCTACTGAAGGAGGCCCTCTCACCTTCTGGCTGCATATGCTTTTGGAAACAGGAAATGATAGGGGAAGTTGGAAAGTAAGTGAAAGGTAGGTGCTTTATAGATATCTTCTCCAGATTTCAGCTTATATCATTATTTCTAAAAATGCTAATTAACTTCTTACTATGCTTATTTTAAGTAAAAAGTGACAATGATGGAAGTGAATGGTGTCACACGTAGTTGGTGACCAGTCACTAGTGGTGTGCCTCAGGGCTCAGTATTGGGGTCAATCTTATTTAATTTTTTTTTTTATGATCTGGATAAGGGGATTGAATGCACCCTCAGCAAATTTGCAGACGACACCAAATTGGCTGGGAGTGTTGATCTGCTGAAGGATAGGAAGGCTCTGCAGAGAGACCAGGACAGGCTGGATCGATGGGCTGTGGCCAGTGGTATGAGGTGCAACAAGGCAAAGTGCCAGGTCCTGCACTTGGGCCACAACAACCCCATGCAATGCTCCAGGCTTGGGGAAGAGTGGCTGGAAAGCTGCTCAGTGGAAAAGGACCTGGGGGTGCTGATTGATGGACACTGAACATGATCTGGCTTGTGCCCAGGCAGCCAAGAAGGCCAATGGAATCCTGGCCCATATCAGCAATAGCGTAGACAGCAGGGGCAGGGCAGTGATCATCCTCCTGTGCTCGGCACTGGTGAGGCTGCACCTTGAATCTTGTGTTCAGTTCCAGGCCCCTCACTACAAGACAGACATTGAGGTGCTGGAGCGGGTCCAGAGAAGGGCAACAAAGCTGGTGATGGGTCTGGAGCACAAGTCTGATGAAGAATGGCTGAGGGAATTGGGGTTGTTTAGTCTGGAGAAGAGGAGGCTCAAGGGGGACCTGATTTTAGTAATGCAATGTTTCTTTAACCATAATGTCAGTGCTGAAGATTATGAAACAAGTTTGGTAAATTTACCTCTTTAAGTTTACTAATTAAAGTTGAACCTCTTCAGGAAGAAAAAGAGAAAGAAGAGTGAGATGGAAATATTAGCAGTGCTCATACTCATAAATAATAATAACAAAAAAAAAAAAGAAATTGTAAAGGTAGTTTAAAGAAGTTCATAAAAATCCAATTCCTGATTATGAGATTAATCATGTGTGTTTGCAGAGTAATTTGTGAGAATGTCTTTTTGATAAAAACGTTCTATCCTGGCATTGTGATAACACAATATTGCATTTTATAATTTCTGCCGCATTTCTTAAATTGTGACTTTATAAAAACTGTTTCTGTCATTGATCTTTTTTTACCCTTAAAATATGTAACTTACTTGTAGAAATATGTAATAAAGGGACAGCAGGAATACAGTTGCTCTAACACACAATTTTCATTTTGAAAATGGAAAACTATAGTGTTCTGAATGTCAGATTAATGTATTTCGAAAAATCTGTGTCTGTACATTCAAAGTCATGTCCTGTTCCCTCTTTGCTGAGCAACAATTGTCAGTTTTGAGGCAGAAAAAAATCATGGGGTAGATCCAGGAGTTTCAGCTGAGAAAGGATAAGTGTGCCTTTTTCTTTCTGTAGGGGTAAAAACCCCAAACCAAACAAACTTTGAAATATTTGCACATGGAAATATACTGTCTGTCTGAACAGGGAGATAGAGGTGCACTGGGAATCTTAATATAAATGGTTCAGAGGGGTCCATCTGACTAACATGGATTCTTACGTCCTTGATAAATGTTTGCCTAACTGCAGATGAGAGCTATATGTGAAGTCATTCAATATGTCTTCATGAGAAGTAAGATGCTGTGACAGAGAGGTCCTTATGGACTGTCACAGTGGCTATGATAAGGAGCAGTAACTCAGTACCGTGGGTTTTTATGGCAGATTCTGTAACTGCCTTATTTCACACGAGTTGCATAGAAGACCAGAATGTGGTTATTATATGATTGCTTATACATGATTTATAGACTGTAGGTTTGCTCTCCATGCCCAAAAAACATGATAAATAGGTTGCCTGAACTTTGAATAATCAATTTGAACTTTACTAACCTTTATTTCTTAAAATATAGGTTCCTCTAGATATTTCTCACACATAAATGGTCATATTACAAAAATAAACCTCCTATTTTTGGTCTGCTTTTACAAACTTTTGAGACATAGTCTATGAATTTCTGGAGGTCTATAACTCTCAGATTCATAAAAAGAATTTTATAAACTGTGCAACTAGTTCCTGTGATTGGTTTCTCTAATGTTACAGGATGTTAATGTCAATCACTGCAAAAAAAATTTGTAAGGCCACATCTTGGTTCCTGTTCTTGCAGATTTGTCACCTATAAAGCCATAAAACAGACAAAGAGCCAGACTGAGCACACAGTTAGAAATGTCATCATTCTTATTAGTTCCCAGTTTAGTGGATTTGGAGAAGATATGGAAGGTTTAGTTGTGCCTGTCTCCAAGCTATTGCTTTAATACAGGCTTAACTTCAGTTCCAGCAAAAAAACATTTGGGGAGCAGCTCATTCCTGAAATACAGCTGTTTCTGTCATTCAGACTGGGAGGGTGACCTGCAAAGAGAAGATGACAATGACTGTCAAAATGGTTTGAGGAGGTATATTCTATCCCTTTCTCTGATCTTGAACTTAACATATTTTGAAATAAATAACCCCTTACTGTTTCTATCTCCTGTTTTTAAAAATGAAGAAAGAGAGTTCACGTGTGAAACATATAGAAACAAATAAAAGGCATAGTATTGCATACTCTGATGAACATTGTGTTTACAGGGCTTAAGGTTAATATTTTTTATATAATTTTTATTCTTAGACTTACTATTAAATCAATAGAGTTGTTTTCAGTACCTAAAAAGCCTGTTTTATCAGTAATTAGTGTTTTGTCCAATACTAATCAAAAGTGCTTTTTGTTTGGCACCTCTGATATAGTTAATTTTTTTACTTTAAAGAATCAGTTATTCTTCTGTAATGTTGAATTATTTTTTGGATTAATAATATAGGATAAAATTATAAATAAATATACTTATATTCATCCTTATTAAAATAACTAATTTAAAGAGAAAAGGAATAAATTACTTTTTAAAAAAGTTACTACTCTGGATTTTTTTTCATTAGCTAACATTAGCTTTTGAGTCTTAGCACCTGCACATGCATATAAGCTAGTTCGCATTTATTATAGTATAACCTTTGAATTCAAGTAGTAAAGAATTTAAAAAGGGAGTTATGTCCATATATACTAGCAGTGTATTATTTTCTTTTAATACACTTAATATGCTATTTTTAACCTTTAAGGCATACATGCAAAATGTGTTATTGTCCTGGGTTCAGCTATAGCAGTCATTTTTTTTTTTTTCTCCTTCTTAGTAGCTGGTGCAGTGCTGTGGTTTTGACTTTCAGTCTGGGAACAACGCTGATAACACCGATGTTTTTAGTTGTTGCTAAGTAAGCACAGAGTTACAAATTCTGATGTGAATTTTATGCACTGCTTGATCACTACTATGTTTCATTTGTTGTTGGTGGCACAGTCTCATTGCAGCACATTAAAATAGTTTGTTGCATTTCTAGCAGCTACTGGAAAGTGATGTTCTTTGATGTTTCTGTGAGGTTTCAAATTTTTGGACATAAAAATTCTTACTGCCCTACATAAGAAAAGATTCTGGAAAGTAGTATAACTGTATTAACCGTTTCATTCACCCTGATGAATCACTGTAAAAGTGATCAGGGGACTGACTACCTTATGTAAGCATCTGTCTGCTGGCTTTCGGAAGTGATCAAAATTCGTTGTGATGTACTCAGGAGTACCCCATTCTTCTCCAGCAATCCCAGCAGGCAACGTCCAGTAGAAGATAACAGTTAATACAGTATCTGTGATAAGGAGTTACAAATGTCAGCATAGTCTCCTTCGAAGTTATCACATTCCCAGAGGATGCCAGAGAAGTTAGTATATTGCTCATTGCAGTTTCAAAATTTCTCTGATGAGACCTACTTGAGGATAACCTGCATTATATGTTTGGTGTAGTATCCTGCACTGCAATATCAGTGTAGAATTTTATTTTGCTACTATCTTGGTAGAAGAAAATTAGAGACTTTTGCCTTCTTTTGAAGTAGCATCTAAGCTAGTGATATCTGTAGATTGTTCCTATTTCTTTTCAAAAGTTGACCTTGTGTGCTAGGGCTTTAACCTTTTTCTGCCTATGCATATGAACTGCAACATTAGCATCGTATTTTAAAGAAAGAAACCTTTCTACATAAATATGTATGTACATTTGTAAAATACAGAAATGTCTATTTTCTGCTCTGGTACTAGGGACTAGGCAAGTAGCTAATTGTGCTAGTTTAAGCCCAGCTGGCAACTTGGAACCACACAGCCGCTCGCTCACTCCCCCCACTTCCTTCCTCCCCCCCGCTCCCAGAGGGATGGGGAGGAGAACCGGAGGAATAT
>NW_009919052.1:21565-21911 GCF_000696875.1 Nestor notabilis
CGAGCGGGTCCCATTGTCTGACTCAATTCTCTCTGGGGTACCGTGTCGCCACAAGACTTGTTTCTCAAGGCCCAGGATAGTGTTCTGGGCAGTGGCGTGGGGCACAGCGTACGTTTCCAGCTCTCTGCTGGTTGCTTCCACCATGGTAAGCACATAGCGCTTGCCTTGGTGGGTTGCTGGGAGTGTGATATAGTCAACCTGCCAGGCCTCCACCATACTTGTACTTCAGCCATCGTCCTCCATACCAGAGAGGCTTTAACCGCTTGGCTTGCTTAATTGCAGCACACATTTCACGTTCATGAATAACCTGGGCACTAGTGTCCTTTGTTAAGTCCACCCCTCGATC
>NW_009919053.1:0-5437 GCF_000696875.1 Nestor notabilis
TGGCCGGAGGGCGCCGGCGCCTCCCGCCGCACCCCCAGGGGTACCGAGCTGAGCCGGTCAGAACGTTAGTGTGCTATGGAAGGCTCCTGCTGCTGAGGGAGGGTAGGGAGCTCTGAAGCTCTAATGGTGGCAGGCCGTTCTCCTGGCCATGCTCAAAGGTTCAGCAACCATCACCCAGCACCGACACACAGGCACAGACCTTGTGCCATCTCAGATAGGTGCATATGTCCACATATGTGGAATAATCTTCCCTGCTGGTCGGGTAGCTGCTTGGATGCTGTTCAAAGATGGTCTTTTAAAAATGTCAAAACGCGATGGCATGGCAAGCCTAAAATCCTGTCAAAAAGCATCGGTAGAACTGGTTGAGAACTACACGTATTTACTACCTGTGTTGCTTTTCCGCATCATCAAAAGGACAGGTTAAGTCCCTGAGAACTGCCCTTGGCCTAGGGGCACAACGCATGTAGTCTTGCTCCTGTTGGACCTGCCACAGCACCAGGGCAAGGTGAGGTGGCAGCCATGGGGATGCGATACCCATATTGTGAAACACTCCATCTCTTCCAAACTAGAGAGTGATCAGAACACAGCAATGCTCAAGTCAGAGCAGTCATCTTCTACGTGCAGGAGGAACTGCGCTGTGGGAAATGTGGGAATTAAGGATACACAAGAGTGGCATTTAATCATTCACCCTTTATACTGTGCCCACCAGTATCTTGTTTCAGATGTGTGTGTGAAAACTCCCAAAACCTGTATCTGTATTACTTTTAATGGCATTTTGGGGACTAGGAAGCCTAGCAATTAGGATCAGCCAACTTCTGCAGCTAACTCAGACTGTGTGCCAGGGCAAGTCACTTCATCTGGTCTGTGTAACATGGATTGTCCCTGGTTTTAAGTGGATTCCTGCATGTTCAGCAAAGGAAGGCTGAGACGAGCCTTGCAGTGCCAGGGAGCAGTGGCTGTGCCCTGGGGAAGATGCAGTGTCCACCTTCAGCTGGGACACAGCCAAACTCCTGTGGTGATGAGGAGCCTTCTGCCAGGGCCCAGAATGTCCCGGGGGCTCCGTTCACTCACCTCACATCACAGGCAGAGGTTGGCTCTGTTGCCAATTTGGGGCTTTCTAAACAAAGACGCAGAGTCTAGTTAAGAAAGGAGAAATGGTTTATTCTGTGCAGGGTCCTCGGTGGAAGTCTCCACAAACCAAGCACCCCAGTGATTGTAACCTTAAGCCATTTATACATTTTGACAAACAAAGAAATCAGTGTCCACTGGTTGAGAGTTATACAATTTGTTCATTCATTAGTATTCTACCCCTTAGTGGCGGTGGAATATTAAAGGTCCCTCTCACTTCTTATGCTGATCAGGCATGCAATGTCTGTCTCTCCCTTGAGTCAATGGGTTTCTTGAGTTGATGGTCATGCTGCCCTCTCCCCACCCCCACCTCCCCCAGTTATTGCTTTTTTTTTTTTCTAGGCTGTTCTCCAAGGGTTGGGGCTGGATGTTCCTCGTTATGAGTCCTGACTCATTACCCAGAGAAGCAAGGTGGATATTCTTTGTTTAGAGAAGTCTCTGTACATTATCACAGCTATGTAGCAGAACTATGATTGTAGCATGCATTGTCTCCCAAGATGTTGCAAACATTTACAGGTTTTGCTCAATCCTTTGGGGTTTAGCATTGTTTTGCAAGATGTTGCAAGCATTATTTCCCCACTCTGGAAGTCTCAAATAAGAAAGTCTCACTTCCATACTTTGTATCATTGTAAAACAACAATAGGGCATGGTGTTTTGTTAAAGATTCCTAGTTTAAGTATCAGAGTGTCTTGTATATTCCAGCTTATACTTCTTTACATAAAAAAATTTCCCCATGTTAACTCAGCCTAATTTAGCTAAATATCCAGTATCAATACAATTTTAGTACTCCCATGTACTCTTTTCCACTGCTTTCCAAATGCATCCTATATAGATTCTTACAATCATTATAGTAACTATAATAACAAAGTTTACATTATGCTTGAGAGCCAGTTTGGCACAGATAAGCCTCATTTATGAAGTATAGCTGATGCTGGTTTCTATTCTTTCATTGATTTCTCCTCTTGTTTTAGCCACTTATTTAATTCTTTCTCACCATTTTCGCAAGGGTTCAGTGACATTAGGTGTATGGGTATAACATCTGTCAGGATCCAAATGTAAATATCCACACAGGCCGTGTTCTTGGGCTAACAATTAATCTAAAGCTTGTCTATTCTGCAAAGTCATCTTTGAATTGGCTTGCACCTGTTGATTTAGGTCTGAAAATCTGGTTTTAATAGCATCTGCCAGGACCTCCATTTCTCCTGTAATGCTGTTAATTGCAAATGTATTCCATAAGGACATTGACCGTGGGCTGGAGAGATTCTACGACCCATTCTACCTTAGCTCCAGTAGATGGTTGTTGACAATTCCATGAGGAGTTACCGTGTTCTTTCTCCAGAACAGACACAAAATTAGCAATCATAAAATCATAAAATCAGAGAACAGTTAGGGTTGGAAAGGACCCTCAAGATCATCTAGTTTCAACCCCCCTGCCATGGGTAGGGCTGCCTCACACTAGACCATGTTGCCCAAGGGCTCTAGCCACGGGCCCACTCCTTTGAAAATCTTGGGGATAATTAGAACAGACATATAGATTTGTGCAGTTAAGTCTCATTATTCTATTTTTTTGTATATTCCTTTTGGGTAGGATTCAGATAGCCTTCATTGCCCCTCCTGGATTCCCTACCCACTCAAAACACCAATCCGCTTGTTCAGCATAATGCCAATTCCCTTCTTCAATCGTTTTCCATGTTTGGTAAATTTAGTCCCTATGGTACGTGACTGTAGTCACTGGCAACCCATGTCTTATTTTCTGTACAAGTTCTCATTTTCTTCTACGAGGAGTTGAGTTTATACCCCAACATATGTTTTCTCCTGTAGGTAGTGTTGTAGTTACCACTGCAACATTGGTTGCTTTCTACGGTCCAAGTAATCTCTTCTCCAGAAAGGAGTTTAGACCTCATTTTTGTCCAACAATGTGTATTATTACTACAATATATTCTTCGATCCCTGGGTATTTTTATTACCTGGGACCTATTATGGGGGGAATTCCATAGATAAGATAAATTAAAAGTTAACACTCCCCATTCTACAGGATGCTCTGATGGTTTTAGCAAGCCATAAGGCTACTAGCATTGTGCATTTTTGCAAAGGATTGCAGCAGTTTCAAAATCATGTTATCTTGGCATTTATATAAAAAATTATTAATAATATCAGTCACATGTTATTGAAGTCTGACATTTTATAAAGTTATTTTTCTGAGTTTCACTTTTAATGGTTCTGCTGGAGTTACTTCCCATTTCTCTGGATTTGCAGCCTTCTTTCATCAAGCGTAGTGGATCTGTTAGAAACTTTTAAACTTCCCTTGTAAAGACGCAGGTTAGACACAACAGCGAAGCAGTGAGTTACTAAACGTTTTTGCAAAAACAAGTGTCCTAATAAGTAGGCACACCCAACAACTACAAAGTTCTTCCTTATATTCCCTATCACCGACCACAAAGTCCCTCGTTTCCCACTGGTTGGGTACTCCAAGGTTTACAGCCTATCCGAGGCATGTTGACATCCCATGTGAAGTCCCGCCCCTGTCTGCATCTCCCACTACTCTGAGAGCACATTCCCCTTATTTGCTAAGCTCCTCTGATGGTTTCTACACATCGGTGAACTGGTTATGAACTGTAACCGCTAACCCAGTTCCTGCCAGAGGTTCCCGCCTTAATCGCCATCTCGTTATCTTGTTCTGACAGTTACATTCGTTTAATGGCCAATTGCAAAAACGCTATCTTAATACTTTTTACAGATACACAGTTCCACTCCTTGTAGTTTTGCTGTGGTGTAGGTTGAGCAAGACTTGAAAGGGTCCCTTCCAACGTTCCTTTAGAGGTTCACTGTTCCAGATTCGCAGGTGGACCAAATCAGGTTTGAAACAATGAACTGCTGTATCCAATCCTAATGGTGCACGTAATTGCAAATACTTACTGATAGAAAATAACACTTTTCCTAAAGACATCGCATAGTCCTTTAAATACCCCTGTCCCAACATATTGGCAGAAGCTGGTTTATGATTCATCACCTGGTAAGGTCACCCATATAGTATCAAATGGACTTACTTTGTCTCTATTGTTAGGGATTCTTCTTACTCTTACTAGGGCAGAGGCAATATGTCTGCCCATTTTCATTTGGTTTCCTGACACATTTTGCTTGTATGTCTCTCGCTTGACTGATTCATTCTGCCTACCTTTCCATTGGACTGGGGTCTCCGGGAGTTATGGAGATGCCATTTTACATGTAGTGTTTGAGCTAGTTTTTGGATTATTTTAACTACAAAATGAGGCCCTCTATCTGATGGCATTCCTATTGGGATTCCATTATCTTGGGATAATCCCTTTTAATAATACCTTACTTCTTTAGCCTGATTTGTTCGACAACGAAAAGCTTCCAGCCATCCTGAAAAAGTGTCTACCAATACCAATAAATACCAACACCCATATCGTCAGGGTAATTCTGAGAAGTCTATTTCCCAATAGTCTCCTGCTGTATTTCCTTTCTTCACCTGTCTGGTGACTTTAAACTGAAATAAGGTAGATTTAGATCAGACATTAGGAAGAAATGTCTGATTTCTTCAGACATTTGAGAGTGCTGAGGCGCTGGCACAGGTTGCTCAGAGAAGCTGTGGATGCCCCATCCCTGGCAGTGTTCAAGGTCAGACTGGTTGGGGCTTTGATCAACCTGGTCTAGGCTACAGGGTCCCTGCCTGTAGCCTGAGCTAGATGAGCTATTAGGTCCCTTCCAACTCAAACCATTCTATGAGTTCAAGAAATAGCCCAGCAGCAAAACATCCTTTACCAAAGCATCATCCAAAACAACTCCTTTTACCAACACAACAAAGACAATACCAAAAAACCCAAACCGATTCCTAGGAATGTACCGACAACCCAAATTCCACGTGCTCCGGTCGTCACCATAATCCTGCACAGGAATACTTTAAGGTATCTTTTACCCTTCCGATCCGTCTTTTCTGATACGAGTTGCTCGGGGAGGGAGATCAAAACCGAAACAATAGTAACAATGTTTCTGTATAGGACGTTGCTCAAGAACTCACCATAACCGGGGGTTCTCCAGTGGAGTCCCCGGCTAATCCCACCGGTGGGCGCTGAAGTCCGTCTAACGAATCCCTCCGGCTGCGATGGTTTCCCGAGCGAGGTCCAGTCCAAGTCCAGGATCCCATCTGGATCGCCAGAAACTGTTGCCGATTTGGGACTTTCCAAACTAGACTCTGCGCCTTTTGTTTAAGAAGCCCCAAACCGGTAACAGCTCGCAGTGGTGGTGGCCGCGGCCACAGGGAAGATGGCGGGCGGCGAGGGCGGGGAGG
>NW_009919054.1:0-36040 GCF_000696875.1 Nestor notabilis
GGACCGCTCGGGGGCCGAGCGGAGCCCGAGCTGTTGCAGCTGCAGGTGGTGATCGAGTCCCAGCACTCCGGCTGTCACAGCTACCCGCACCTCGGCTCCAGCGAGGCCTGTGAGTACCGCGCAGAGCCGGGCACCGCGCGTCGATCTCCTTCCAGGGGTCCCATCGCCAGCCGTGTCCGGTGTAGCAGCCAGCAGATGGGGTGTTTTTGCGGAACTGGAAACCGCAGGCTCGGGAAACGGGGGCGCTCGAGAGCATTTCACAGTAGTCCCAACCAGAAGACAAGTCTTGCTCTTAGTGCTTTGCTCTTAATGCTGTGAGAATCTCAGGCCGCAGTGAGCCATAAGGCTGGTTAGAGGTGTAGCCTGTGATTTCTGCAGTTTAACTAGGATTCAACTCATTTACCTGCTGCTACCCTTTCTCGTAACTGTCATTAAGAATCAGAGGTATTTTGTCATGCACTGCCCACTTACGTACCTTGCGTGAGATCTATGCATAGTCAGGAGATCATCCCTTCTTTCAGTACAGTGTTGAAGGCTGGCTTTACTTATTAATCTGCTGTCCTTAGAAATAACTGTATTTGAAATCTACCTACACTGGCTTACGTACATGGTGTTTCTGTTATGTCAGGAAAACCAGAAAGTATTTGTTGAACTTCTTTCTATTCATCTTGTAGTGTTATAAATACACTTTGTTTCTATCAGCAGATATAAGAAAGGCTTTAAAACAGGGTGGCTGTATTGGATTTGTTCTGTTCTACTTCTTTAGTTCTGTGACTGAAGTCCAGAGTGGAGAAGTACTGTAAAATCAAGTCCTTATCACTGGAGAAGTTTAACAGAAATAAGGATAAATTGAGTATTGCTTTTTGTCTGGGTAGGTTAGCTTAGAATTCAATATATTCAACTCATCTGGTTCTGTCTTGGGATAATCTTCCGTACTATGCAAGGCAGTTGTTTGGTATCCAGGATACGGATCCTTAAAAAAAGATCCTTTTAATCTTAAGGTCATACATCTGTAGCAGGATTAATTCCACCAGACTTGTAATAGAATGTATTGATTTTAAGTTTACTAAATCTTTTTAGTCCATCTAGCCAAGTAGTGCAGTTTTCATATGCGAGTTTGTCATACGTTTCAATGCAAATGAGATAGAGCAGCAAAACTGTTAACACTTTAGAATTTTTCTGCCACTGGTTATTACACTGCTTTACTAATAGTTGAACTTTGAACTGGTTTGTGAACTTCGAATTTTAAGCAAAACTGGTTCTTCTCATCTGTTACAGAATCTGTCAGATCATGTGATTTTTAGGTTGCACTCTTCAGAACAGTCAGGTTTTCCCTCTGCTATAGAAAAGGAGTTTCCTGTTACAAGTAACATGGAGTTTTCCTCATGTAGTGAGCTGAGCTCTCCAGACTTGAACAATCTTTTACTTTTCTGTTTTTAATGGATAGCTTGCTCAGGGGACATATGCTGACATATGCAGTTATAAGTAATTTGCTGGATTGCGCAGTTTGACTCCTTTTCTTAATAGAGATGGCATGGATGAGTCAGTGACTATAGACTATGTCCTATACCAAGAGTATTGGATATGTAGTCAAAGTACAAGTTACCTGCCCTTCTCCCTGCTGTATTCTTGCCTGTTTATGTAAAAAGCTCCAAATAGCCGTACAAGTCTTGTTCTGTGCTCATTTAAGGTATGTTATATGTTCAGACTTTTGTCTGCTGTCTCAGAAGTAAGTCCTTGACTGAACTACCATTTACCACAGAAAGACCTGTGGAGATTCCAGTAGTCTTCTAAGTTCTCTTTCTTACCCAGAAATTCCAGTATAAGCAATCTGTGCTTAGGTTAAAATGGAAGCTTGAGGTACTTTCTTCATCTCCCTGAATGGCTTTTCTCTGGTAGTTGAGATAAGTGTTTTAACTGTTTAACTTACCCAACTGTTCTTTCATTCTGAGGCAGATCCGAAAAATCACTGAACAGCAATTTACTCAAGATTTTTTTCTCTGCTGCTTTGAATGTGCGACTCTGGTCGGTTTATTATTGCTTTGATGTTTATATGATAATCTAAATCTGTAGATTTATAGATATAATGTATTTTATACTTATATATGTATGTAACTAAAAAATGTATTTAGAAGATATTTCTTTCTTCACTAAAATTCTAAAATTTACTGAATCACTTTAAATAGAAAACCAAAATGTTTTGGGTTCGGTTTTTGGTTTGGTTTTTTTTTTTTCATTCAGTACTTTGTACTGTACTTCAGTACTCGAACTTAAAGGAGGACTGTTACAGACACCTTCAGACAGCATTCTTCATTTTACTTACCTTACTTGTTCTTGCTGCTCTGTATGTATGCTCGTTAGATGGTAGGGTCTGTTTTGGGCTTTGTTTGGGTTTTTTAACTCTTTGTAATTAGACCTGTACACAAAGCACCTAACAATACTACTTGACAAGCTATATCTCTAAAAAATTATGTAAGCATAATCTATATAAAAGGAAAGTAAAAGAAGTAAACTTTGCAATTAGGTCTAGCTTAGTTACCCAGCCCTTATCACCTGTGTCTTAAGTGCAAAAGTATCTGCTATGTTTCCATTGAATCCTAGAATGGTTTGGGTTGGAAGGGACCTTAAAAGATCATCTGCTTCCAACCAGCCTGCAGTGGGCAAGATCACCTTCCCCTAGACCAGGTTGCTCAAAGCTCCATTCGAACTTCATGAGGTTGGCACTGGCCTACCTCTTGAGCCTGTCAAGGTCTCTCTGGATGTCTTCCCTTCCCTCCAGTGTGCCAGTCGCACCACTGACAGCTGGATTAAACTTGGCTGGAATTCTGGCCCATGTGCCATTGCCATTATTAAGCATCATATTTGTTTTATCATTTTACTGATTAACTCTTGACTCTCTTACTAGTAGCTTGCATTATTTCAGGAGCACATAAATTAAAAATAGCTGCACAGTATCACCATTAAAACTAGCATTGGTTAGAATTTAAAAAATAAATGGAGATGTGGCATTTGAAGAATCTCTAATGCTTGTTAGCATCGTCCTGTCAGTCCATGTTTTCTTGAGGAATAACTTTTTTTTCTTTCTTTTCTTTAGATCATTTAACTGTAACTGAGCCTGTGGCTATACTGAAAGCAGATGAGGTATGGGGTGCTTTAAGAGGTAAGCTGATACTTTTCCTATAGAGCTATTTGTTCTGGGTTTATACAAACTCCATTGTGGACAAGAACCAGCTGACCACTGAGCCTGGCCCTCATTCAGTCCTTCATGGGAAGTACGCTTGGGAATAGAGGCTGGAAGGTACACATATGTGTGTTGGTCACACCCTCAGTCTGGGTGCTTGGCATTTCAGATCCAGTGGCACACTATCAGTGTATTCTTGCTGTGCCTGAAATCAGTCAAACCAATCAAATCATGAGTGCTAAAAAGCTCTCTGATCTACAGGGAGAACAAATTATTCTCTGACATGATCTAATGATTGAACATGGTGGATGCATCACCAAGACCATAATGCTGAAGTTTCAGTCTGCTGTGCTTACTGGAATGTTATTCCAAATCAGCAGATTTTTCATGCTCAGTTAGAAACTTCACCAGTTCCAGAGATGACAGGAAGAGATGCATGACAACACCAGAAATTCCCACCTTATTCTCAGTAACTTCCGTACTATTCAAGTGTTAATTTTGTACAGCAGAGCTATAGTGCTAATATTCAGTATTTGTGTATAAGGTAGAGTTTGAGTAGTTCTCTCTTTAGAATTTAACTGTGGTGCTTGAGCAATTAAGAAAACTGCTAAAGAGGAACAAACTCAGCTACATTCTTTCTAGCTGTGTGAATGCCTGTGAATAGTTATGGTCCTGTTTTTGACTAAAACTTGAAGGACAAGTACTCAGTTATACTTCAAATTCCTTTCTTGGTTTTTGTTTCCCAGGTTTGGAAACCTTCAGCCAGTTGGTTCATGAAGATGACTATGGAAGCGTAAGTATAGTAACTAAAACCACAGTCCTGATGAGACAACCATGTTCCTTATTAGGTGCTTTTCTAGAAACAGCAGGTCTACTAGCTTCATTAAATATTTTTTCAGAAAATGATCTTTGGAAAGCTGTTAACAAGCTGAAAAGTAAGTACGATGAAAATAAAATGGGAATTCTAATTTTTAAATCTTGTTCTTGTAGTTTCTTGTCAACGAATCTGAAATTGACGATTTCCCAAGATTTGCTCATAGAGGAATCTTACTAGACACTTCAAGACATTATTTACCAGTGAAATCTATTCTCACAAACCTGGTAAGTGGGTGATATTATATCATTGATAATAAAAGCTTTTTGTTCCTGTGTTTTGCCCACTGAAAGCAGCTGGAGCTGGTATGAAGGGAGAACCTGTCTCCTCTGGCTGACTTCTTGAGCTTGAACTTTGCTAACAGAAGGCCAGAACATAAACTGGAGAGGAAATGGGTGTGCAGTCTCATGATTAGTGAATCTGTAAGGGAGGCTGGGATTTATCGTACCTTGGACTTCCTGTATTTTCTGTTGCCTGAACCAACTCACATATTTCTTGAAAGCATGTTTTGAGACATCTGACTGTTACTAAGCAATACATGGGAGACCTTGCAAGTCCTAGCTTCAGTGCCAGTGGTTGCAGGAAAATTCCAGTCTTTTCAATAACCAGGTTTTGGTAGTCCTTTTTTGCACTGCTAAGAGCAAGCCAGTAGTTAAGTACTACAGCAAGGGGGGAAATTGGAAATGTTCATTGGAAGCTACCAATTTCTTTCACTACATCCCTTCAAAAAGAAAAAAAAAACCCCAACAACCAAACAACAGACAGACAAACAAGAACCCAAAAAAAAGCTTAAGTAAGCATACTAAGAATTGTATACTCCCACTTCGATGGGAAGGTGATAAATTTGTATAATCATAGCTTTGGAGTTTTTTGTTTTGTACTCCCCTTTTCTACTGTTGAAATCCTTGTCGCAAGGCTTATTTGGTGGGTTGAAATGAACAAGCCTTTGAGTGGAGGAATATGCAATTTCTTGTCTTGTGTTTTCCAAGATGAAATAGTGTCAGAAACTTTCCCTTCCATGTTGCATAACTCTACAGAGCAGGCTTAAGATGGGCAGAAGGAGAGCGCAGGTAAAGTCAGTCTTCATTTCTGAGGGCCTTGAACTATGCTTAGAATTTGCCCCTCTGTGGGTATTTACCACTTGTATTTACCGTTAAGATCAGTCCCTGTTCAGCAACTACTGTTTGTCTAGTGTTTCATTTGCAGCTGAGGGTGCTTCAAAGACTTAACTAGTTACTTGTGTCAATATTTGTTGTCTTTTCTAAAAGACAATGCCCAAAGAGTAACTTGACTTTTGAGACTTGCATTCCTAACCACTTTTTTTGTAACTGTCATTACTCTGTGTTTTTTTTCCTTAAATTATGTCTGTGGCTCTTAATATCTTAATACTTTCCTAGAGCTACACTTTATGCCATTTTGCTGATTTAAGAACAAGTGTGCGTTTCCTCCCACCTCTGTGCCTTCTTGAATGCAGGTTATCCTAATAAAAAGTAGCAGTAATCCCTTCACCACATGTGGTAATTAGATGCTTAAGGTAGGAGTTCAAGTATATTTCTCATTTGTGTTCAGCTGTTGTACTGTATTTCCAGGAAGGGCATTGTCCTTGAGGAAGGAGTGGCTGAGGTGAAGGTCAGGAGATACAATTTTCTATATGAAAAGATGATATTTGATAGAAATGAACGAAGACATCTGGTAATTAAAACTTATGCTGTCTAATAAAACAGACAAGATAATTTTGGGGGAATGGACAAAGTATATGTCTTCCTTTGGATCTGATAGAGGTTCCTGTAAGAGATTTGTCACTTCTTTAAACACAGCTTGGTGGAAAAAAGAAAAGGGTAGGGGTGAAAATAATAGTTTTGTGGCAAGGGATTGGAAGCAACTGTGTTACAATTACTCAGTCATGAACAATGTAGAGAAAACTTACTTTGTCTGTATGCAGCACACAATACTTGTAAGTGACTAATAAACCTGCATAACTCAGGATATGTGTGTAAGTGTCCATCCGGAGTCATAATTCTAAAATAAGTGTGTTAACATTTATCTTCAAGTTTGGAAAAGGGAAGTACTGACACTGTAATGACTGAAAACATAAGGGGAACACTATTTTCTGCAGGGAAAATGCATGTTTTATTTTGCATGTATTTGAAATGGATTCTGCAGGAATCACTAACAAGTAGGGCTGTACCATATAGTAGGAACTTGCTCATGCTGTTTATTTTTCAAGTTTCAAAGTATTTAGGTAGAAAAGTATAAGTTTTTCTGTAAGCTGAAATGGTGCAAAGAGAATTAGCCAGATATGTTCTGAAGTGGAAAAATTAATAAACATTTTGTAGCAGATCCCCTTCTGCTAGCCAGTGTAGCATTATCAGATCAAAACCTTGTTGATAGGAGTGGTGAAAATAGATGGCAGAGGAATGGAGCCTAGCATAAACAGGCTCATGTATTTTGGTGTATGCTTCTAGGATTTGTGAAACATGGTATGCTTTTTCTTTTGGTTTTGTTTTGGTTTTGTTTGTTGGTTGTTTTTTGCTGTTGCTTTAGGCATACAGGATATACTGGGACAAGACCACCATTTTCATAGAGGTTTTCT
The DNA here is from genome assembly GCF_000696875.1 of Nestor notabilis. Taxonomy (NCBI): domain Eukaryota; kingdom Metazoa; phylum Chordata; class Aves; order Psittaciformes; family Psittacidae; genus Nestor; species Nestor notabilis. The sequence continues at coordinate 6,649 of NW_009919054.1, forward strand.
GTGAGAGCGAAGTGCTGAAGTAGACTGTATTGTATTATTTGTTACAGGATGCCATGGCTTTTAACAAGTTCAATGTTCTCCACTGGCATATAGTAGACGATCAGTCGTTCCCTTACCAGAGCATTTATTTCCCTGAGTTGAGTGACAAGGTGAGTAAACATCATTGGAGCAGGGTGGGAGGGTAGAAATCAGGCACATTTTTCACTAAAATAAAATGCAGAGCCTACCAGAATACATGTGGCTAGGCAGATAATGAAACAGTACTAGAGGACCAGTAACCAGTAAGTCCAAGTTTAGGATCCTGCCTGAGTGTCTACGTGGACTCTGTTCAAGCCTTCCTTGGTGGATGCATGGTAAATGACCTTCCTAACTCTTCTGGTGCAGATTTGCTGCTGACAGTGATCCTTGGTGTTTGCAGGTCTTCAAGCAGCAGTGGTGTGCAAATAAGTTGTTGTGGTGGACTCTGCTTGGATTTCTGTTCATTTATTTAACTGGTAGGCTTCCTGCCACTCATACAAATGTAAGACAGTTTCCTGTCAGCTCTAGGTTTGGAACCACTGCAGTAGTAGTACTTTTGCCCTGTCTGAGATCTAGTTAACTTTACAAAACACAACATGTCTATAAAAGGTCCAAAAGTGAGAGATTGTTTTCTGAAATATTTATAGTGTGAAGTATCTCTTTATTTTCAGTTTCACAGCAGATATTGCAAATTAATGAAAGCCATCATGAGGTTCTTGCTCAGTCACAGTACAGTAGTAGCCAAAGCAAGAATGAATAATTAAGTAGACTAAGTCTAAGCACAAGATTTGTAATTCTGTTTTAAAATGCTTGCTGGACTCTCACCCTCATGAAAATAATGTAGGCAGTGCTTGAGCAGATGCCATGAATAATTTTATAATTCAAAACTGTAAATGTTGCATGGTACAGGCATATTATTTTCCCTAGTAAAGGGCTGGAGAGTTCTGTCCTATCCCCCACTGACAGCTGGAGAGGGAGATGGCGCTTGTCTCAATAGCCTTTTGAAAGGCTTCTCGTTTACCAGTATCTTTTTTGAGTAACTCAATTGTGGAAACCATTTCCAGATAAATGGAAGCTTAAGGTGCTATTAATCATGACAAGTCATGATGCTTTTCATCTGTAGTTTGTCTCTTCAGTAAGCATCTGTTTCACCAAACTAGCAGTCTGGCTCATTTGTCATGTTAGTTGGCTCCGTGGGAATGGAATAATGCTCAAACTCAGCGTCACAAAACGAACGTGACCTGATGCTGAACTGGTCATTGTATCAAACCTGACAAGCAGAGGTGTCAGAAGAAGACGCTATTCTTTCTGACTTGGCAGAATTTTTCCATTAGTCTTGCATGTCATGTAACAAGGGCCCCATGTTTCAGAATTGATGATGCAGAGGTGGAATTAATTTGCCTCTGTACAGAAGAACTGAAAAATGTATCTTTCAAAGAGTCTGGAATAGAAACTAGGTTTTCTGTTTTCTGTAGTAACTATGAGCTAAGGAGGAAAGGATGGTCTCCTCAGGATATTTGTTTAGTCTGGGAATAGGGGTTAACTTTAATGGGTGTGTTTTGTTTTTCCCACTAGTCAACTGGAAAGTTCTCTCAAGTGCAGTTGCACATGTGATAAACCAGAAAAGGACAACTTGTAAAACTGCTCTGTGGTCTAAATTATAACACTTTAATCTCAATTTTGTGATCTGCTGGTGCAACATTCTGTAAACTGTCTCTAAATATGAATACTTTACAGGGAGCATACTCCTATAACCACATCTATACTCCTTCTGATGTTCGTCTCGTGATTGAGTATGCCCGGTTAAGAGGCATTAGAGTTATCCCAGAGTTTGATACCCCAGGACACACGCAATCTTGGGGAAAAGGTATGTCCAGAAAAGTATTAATGGTTAAGAGATTGTGGTAAATGGGGTGTAGCAAGCAAACAAAATGTTGAAAAGCAACCTTTTAAGTGCTTTGGAAGGCCCTGGATAAGAGTTAAGCAAGGAGCAGACTCAGTGATGGTCATGATGTTTATATGTTAGAGGAACTAAGGTGAGTGGAGAAAGCTGACACTTCCTGTGCTGGATGTGTGTGTGATGCACAGATAACATCCTGTCTGCCTTAGACTTCCTGTTGTTGTTATCCCCCTATCCAGTACTCTTGAGTTTAGAGTAATGAGGCAGTAGCTAGAAATAATGAGTTGCTGTATCTAGTATAGAGATTTCTGCTTTGGAAAGGTTCTTTCAAAGTGTTTGATGTTTTTGTCTACTAGTAAAGTGGTAATCTGCCAGTGTAAAAAACACAGCAAAGTTGAACGCCTCTTCACTCTGTCTTCTGGTTTTCAGAGTAATAGAGAACTGAATCCTGAGAGTGGTAGTGTTTAAGTGTACTCAAGGACCAAGTGACTTTTTGCCTTAATTCAAAGCACACTGACTGTGATTTCACTGCATTTAATGTATGATGGTTTTGGCCAAATTGGAAATAGTGGAGACTTTTCTAGCACTCCACAGCTTTAGCTTTAACCATGGGGTAAGTCTTGTGCTCATCATTTGCTGATGAAGTCCTTCTAAGCTTCATATGATGTGGTCTTTGCTATTACAGAGCAGTAACAGAAGTTGGCGGCTTGCCTGGTGATACATGAGATAGTCTACATTCATATTAAGAGCAAGGTTCATGTCCCTTGCCTAAAATCAATTGTTCCCAATAGCTTCTTGTAGAATAGCTTTTTTAACATAATGCACAGGAGCCAGGCCTGGCTTTGCCTGTGATCTTGGGTAAGTATACTTTGTTTGCATTCAAACATGGCATGTGAGGAAGGTAGTTGAAGCAATCTACCACTACGGCCCTGTTCAGGGAAAATGTGCTCAGAGTAGGAAACAAGCAGCCAGGAAAGTGCTGCTGCTGCAGCCATGGTTTACCAAATAAACTGGACTTGGGAATCTCCAGCCTACATATAATAAACTTTTTCCTATTTTATTATCCTGGCTCATGTTGCTTCAGGTATCTTGACTCAAGAACTAGTACTTAGTTTTGGTGTTTGTCTAGCCTTACTTTGTTGTGTAGAGGTAAATTCCTGGCAGACCAGGGCATCTATAGTAGGTGGGTATAGCTCCCACCTACTTAGATATTAACAAAGCAAAGTAATAAAAAGAGGAGAGGCCTCTGGAGCACACTCATTATATTTGGCTTCCTTCTAATTGGCTTCCTTTCTAAATACATTAAAGCTTTTTTATTCAAGTAGTCATCCAGAAGCTGTGTTTAATGACATGCTCCATAAGTTAGCGTGTGTTAAATCACAAATCTGAAAGTCAGAGTCCTGATTTCCAGTTAGAGGGTTCTTCAACTTTGGTTGAGTTGTTTTATTTCATCCTGCCTCTATTTGATTGTACTTAGAATAAGTGAACACTTAAGTTAATGAATATTAACCTTTTTAATATAGGTAGCTGCCTCTTCCTGCTAGCTAAGTTAGCATGCAAACTACTGAATGGAACTGAGTATCCCCTATTAATTGTTTCTATTAGGTCAGAAAGATCTTCTCACCCCTTGTTACAATGAAGAACAGCCAACTGGGTCCTTTGGACCTGTAAATCCCATTTTGAATACAACTTATGACTTCATGACTAAATTCTTCAAAGAGATCAGCAGTGTATTTCCAGATGCATACATTCATTTGGGAGGAGATGAAGTGAACTTCGATTGTTGGTATGGTGACAGTTCAAAGAGTAAACATATACTGCCTTTTAAACTTGCCTAAGTGGATCAATTGTGGAACTTAGTTGTGTGAAACAGTTTTCACTGCTTAACCCAAAGATCCCCACTCCTAGTTCTGTAACAGGCAGAGTGCTTGTGATCCTCAACAAGCAAGGATGTTGTGCAGAATTTTGCTTTGGCTAGTAGTTTCACAAATGTTCAGGTACTCTAAAGGACTTCTTTATGAAAATAAACTTGGCAGGAAAGATAAGATAATTAACACTTAAATGCTTTGTTTTAGAGGAAAAGCAGTTCTTTCCATTGAGTTCTGCCTTCCAGAAAATCTGCTAACATTAAGTATTACAGTACTGACTCTTGTGTGCTTGTGTAAGTAGTATGGCATGTAGTAATAGAGTTCTTCAGTTGGTTGTGGTACTGTTGTTGTAGTTTGAATATTTTAGAGTCTCTGTGCTAGAGTACTAATAATACAGAATTTGGACCTGATCTAATTGGATGAGTATTCAAATTGATCTTGTTAGTATTTGTATGTTCTCTTGAAACATCAAATCTGAACACTACGGAATTGCTTTAATTTTTAAAAATTTCTGACAAATGCTTTATCACAAAAGTGTTGTTTGCTTTTGGGGATATCTTCCCAAATGCTTGATGCCCCCTAAGATCCCCTGGTACTATCTGTAGCTGCTCAGTTCCCAGACCTGCTGGCAACCTTCACGAAAGGTCACAGAGAAGCCAGGAACCCCAGCACTCTTAGGAGATTGAAGCAGCCTGCCAGAGGCTGCTTCAGAACAGGCACTCCAGTAGTTCTACCAGAGAAGTAGGACTATTGGATTTATTTCAGATGAAGATGAAACTATTTCAGAAAAACTAAATCATGTCAGTCAGCTGCTTCTGCTCTGTTGTGCAATCCAGGCTATGGTGTGCCTAAGGCATCAGCTAGTGTGCTGTATATAGGTGGAAATGGTTGGGAAATCTGATTTAAAACAAAACAAAATTATTTTTTTAATTAATTTTTTTTGTTGTTGTTATTTAAGGAAATCTAACCCCAATGTGAAGGAGTTCATGAAGAAGCAAGGATTTGGAATTGACTATGCTAAACTGGAATCTTACTATATTCAGAAGTATGTTGCACTTTAAATTCTTGCTCAGCTTTTTACAGCCACTGGGGGTGTTGAGGTGCAGATACTGAAGCTGATGTAGGTTAGCCTATATTGTTTTCAAAAACTGGTATGTATTGGGGAATATCCACTTTCTTGTATTTTAATACACTGAATGTAAAGTTAACAGCTTTGAAATGTGGGACACAACGAGGCTATGTAAGCTAGTTCTGTGCACACTCTGGATGTACTGGGTGTCTCAGACCATGTATCTGCTGTAATGTTGGTACATAAAGTGGGGAGGAAAAGTCCTAAGGTTTTTGCAGCCATTTAATTATCTTGTTCTTAAATAACATGTATTTAGACACCTATATGAGTTGCTGGTAGTTCTGAACATCCGTTTTACTGCACAGGCTATCCTTATGCATGGGGGAACATGCTTTTTGAGGCAGACCACTGAAGGCCAAAACCAGGAAAAAAAAAAGCTTTTTCTTAGTCCCCTGTGCAGTGCTGGGAAAGGCCTGATGTACTTTAGGGTAGACAATATTGCTACTTCGTCTGCCTGTACTGGTTTCATTGAAGTTCACAAACATGATCTTATTTCTAAATTCTAGGATTTTGGACATTGTTTCCTCCTGTAACAAAGGATACATAGTCTGGCAAGAAGTGTTTGATAACAAAGCACAGGTAAGATGGGAAGATAAGTAAAATACTCTTGCATAACAGCACAGTATTGTGAGAGGCTTCTGAAGCAGACTATTAAGTAGCTATGTTTGTGTCTCTTACAGTTAAAGCAAGTCTGCTGACTTTAGCAAGTGTCCCCAGGTGTGAGGCCTGCCTTAAAATCATGATTTATTTAACATGTAAAATGGGTGGAACAGGAACACCAGCACTGACATGCTTTCCAAAGGTGGACACAGATACTGTAATATGCTTCAGAGCATCAGAGTAAAGGGTAGAGAAGCTTCTATAGGCTTTCTTTTTTCCCTCCTCACATAACTGTGCATCTGCACTAGTAACATCAGGTGCTCAGCTTTTCAGAGCTGATCATATAAGTGGTACATGTAGGAACCCTCTTAGGGCATTAACTGTTTATAGTGTAACCTAGGCCTCACTCTAGTGTGAGCTCTATTTAAAACTAGCAAAGAGCTAATCAGCTTTAGACTGGGGGAGGGGGCAGAAATGACAAAAGGAACTTCTAAAATGTTCCTTTCCAAAACAAAATACACAGTTTTGAAATCCATCATCCTTTTTCCTGATAACAGCAATTAGAATTGTCTTTAATGTTTTTGGGTTTTGTTGTTTGTTTTGGGGTTTTTTTTCACCTTTTAGCTGAAACCAGACACTGTAGTTCAAGTGTGGATGGAAAACAACTATGCTCATGAACTGAGCAGTGTCACTGGAGCTGGGTTCACTGCTATCCTGGCAGCTCCCTGGTACTTAGACTACATTAGTTATGGGCAAGACTGGAAGAAATACTACAGCGTCGAACCACTTAAGTTCCCTGGTTTGTTACTTTTTTTATATACATGTTCTATGAAAGAAAGTGTTTGGTTCATAGTAAGGTGTAAATGGAAAGAATAAGGCTAATTAGAGTGGTTGTGAAGTCACTGTGGTCTGATACACTGTCATCAGAGGACATTAATGTCAGCTACAACTCTGGAAAATTCTCAAATAAAAATGAAAACTGCAGCTCCACTTCCAACTCCACACAGAAGTGTTACCTTCCTCAAGAATCTGGCACTGGTGCTTGTATGAGACAGGAAGCTGGTCTAGTTGGACAGATGCATTGTGCATTAGGGGCAGAATTGTGGGAAATGGCTGGTAGACAGACATTGAATTCCTGTGATAGCAAGCTTCTAGAGTATTAGGCTGTTATAGAAAAAGACACGTTCTCTCCCTCTGGCTAAAGCTGATACAAACATCTTAATGCTTTTCCTGGGGGTTTCACTTTGTGTGAGGTAGACTTTCAAAGCTGATTAGAAGAACACCTGACTTACTAGCTTTTTCAAGGAATGTGCTGTGTGTGATAGAATGAACAGTTTAAATCAAGACTGAAATCTCTGAAGAATGTCAGAAAGCTGAGGAATGTCTTCAGAGGAAAAAGGGTAAAATCTTTTCCAACAGAGAAGAAAAATTGATTCTTTGGGCAAATGGCCCAGTAGTTCTCGCATTCAGTAACAGGACTTCCAGAACATCAAGTTAGTGCTCAGGACAGATATTTTATATGATAAAACAAACAACTGAACATGAATCTTACCTCATTATTGGAAAATGAAATTGTTGATATATGCCTGGTTTTTTTGGCGAATAGAAATTCTAACTTTCTGCTTTTGAATTCAGGATCTGAAAAACAGAAAAAGCTTCTAATAGGTGGAGAAGCCTGCCTGTGGGGGGAATTTGTGGATGCAACTAACCTCACACCCAGATTATGGTATGAACTGTGTTATCATTAGATTTTTTTTTAAGGCCAGCTACAAGAAATGTTAATTAATCCAGCAGGACTGTATGTTAGTGATAACAGTGCTCTGTGGTGAACCTGAGCAGATATAAATATTGATGCTTCTGGATGTACAAGACCTGGTATTAAAAACTTTAACCCATTCTTGGTTACAGACCGCAACTACTCTGAACCTTAGCGTATCTTTACAGGCCTCGAGCAAGTGCTGTAGGAGAAAGACTCTGGAGCAGCAGTAATGTAACTGACTTAGAGGATGCCTATAAAAGACTGACCAGTCATCGATGCCGCATGCTCCGGTAAGATTACTAGCTATAGTAAAGCTTAGTTCTTATGCCTTATAGCTAATGGAGTTCAACTACAGGCCTAAACTGCTCGCTTGGAAAGGAAGGGACAAGAGCTAGCACTCTAATCTGACTAGGTAAACATCATCCCTTAAAGTTTTTTCTTATCCACAAAAGAGGAAGAACAGATGCATTAAGACAGGGGTTCCAGACCATTTTGCAATTAACACTTTCAGAACTCTTTTGTGAGCGAAGTTCTAGAACTCATCTATGTCTCTTTCCTTTAAATGAAGAACACCACCATAACTGGTTTTTATTTCCTCCCTCCCCCCAGACAAAAAGGATATTAAAGGGTATGGGAGAGGATTACATAAGACAGGAGAGCTGTTCTTTCAGGTACTGCCTTATATAAGGCAGTATAGGGACTGAAAAGGGTGGATAAGGAATCCCTGATAATTCATTTAAGAAAACCAAAGTCAGTTCACAACATATTCTTCTCTGCACTTCTTTTCCAGAAAGTACCTAGACAAGTTACTGGCTAACCATTGCTAGTGCTGTCTTTGTATAGTTGCAGTTGTAGAAATAAGTGATTTCTAGGTCTTAACTCCAGATTTGACTCCACTTAACAAGATGGTGCATCTCTTGATGGGGCTTAGAGAAAACACTGATACAACTAACAGTGAAGTGCTGGCTGTACCTCTAGGATTAGGGTTTTAAAGTGAAATAAACCATACTGTCCCTGGACCTGATTACTGGTGCATCTCCCATCTTCTTCCTTAATGCTGGCACTTGTATTGCTATATAGGGAGCTTATGCAGGTGACTGCAGCTGCTCTGGTAGTGCTTGCATGAGAGATGCAGAATGGGGAGGCAGACTAAGGACTACTCCCCATACTTGTTGCACACATTTCCCTTAAACTACTTCCTGGTGCTAAAACCGCTTTGCTGGCAGTGAACAATTCCTGCTATAAACAGACTATGTTAATAAAAGGACATGTCCTCCTGAAAATTACTCCTTTTATATCAGCTTTGAACCAGGAAAACCCTAGAGAAACCATTTGCCTTCCCCAATGAAATAAGCATTCCTTGGAGCCACAGTTATGTTGCCTTTCATATATATGGGCTCCATTAGCACTGTGTGAACTCAAGAGCATATTTAGTCAGGCTGTTGTAGTCTTATAGCATGAGCAAAGGACTGTGTCCCTACTGACATTTTCATACATGGTATGTAAAGACTGTGGCAGTTGTAGCAATCCAAAGGGTCTTTCAAAGGAGAAGGAAACAGCTCTTGCTTCCCTTGCAGCTGAGGACCAAGGAGCAAGAGAATGGGTAGGTGGAACTTTTGTAACAGCTAGATCATGGCCACAGGAAGAACAGTAGCTCTGCCTATCCAAGGCTGACGCCACTGCTGTTGAAACAATACCAGCTACTGTTTTCACAGTACTTAGACCTAAACTTAGCTTCCTGTAGGATACAACAGCCTAAATTGCAGAGAAATGGTGACAGGCGATGGGAAACAAAAAGGCAGACTTAAATGCCAGAGGCCTAGGCAACAACCTTGTGTTTTACTGAGAGTAGGTTTTGCCTGGGGCAAGCAACCGTCAGGCTGAGCTATTTCATTATTCAGTTTCTTTCATTGAAGCTCTTAAGTGCAATTTAAATACCAGCATATATTGTCCTACAAATCACTGTAGCAGTTATGGTCCTCTTCTTAAATATCCAAGAATTCGAATTTTGACTACAATTACTGTAACTGCGAAACCTGTTCATTTACTATACTATCTTACTGCACCTTCATAAGCTACATGGGGTTTTTGTTTATTTTTTAAGGCTACATGAGAACAGAATAATTTATGATACTGTAGCTAGAAAAAATGCTGTTCAACAAAACTGGCTCCCTCCAAAAAATGAATGAAAATTACATAATGAGAGCCACATATGAAGGAAACATTGAGGATGGGATCTGGAGGAAGACCAAATGTCACCCAGTTCATATTTTCACATTCTTATGACTTCTCCTCAGTGAAAACAATACACTTTGTGGAACACTGACACAACTAGCCCCTGAATTTAAGCTTTTCAACCTGTTTTCTAATGTCCTGGTACATCTGATTGAAACAGAGAACTGTACATAACTGAAGTACAACAAACAGTAGAATAGGCCCTTTTTTACTCTCTAAATAGGCCATCCGTTATTTCTTGGAAGTAGTTTTGTTTATACAGAGATTAAAATACAGTGCCAGTATCTCTCTTCCTGCCTCCAGAACCAGCCAGTTGTTTGATTATAATAATACATATTCCACTTTATTTTAACAGCCGTGGCATAGCAGCTGAACCGGTGTTTGTTGGATACTGTGCCCACGAAGCAAGGGGATAGTAAATGCTGCAAAGACTTCTAGTCAACAGCCTGAAGTGCCTCTGGGGTATGAATATATGTATGTACATGTGGTTTGCTATTTGAACCAAGACTTAAAATTTTCACTTTTAGAATAAAGTTACTTGACGTTTTTGTTGGAGTTAAAATTACGGTTTTTAGCTTTCACTAGAAATGGGGATTCTTTACTGTGAAATCCTGAAACCATAGAGTTACCAGTTGTTTTACATTCTAAACTTGAGAGAAAATAAAGCTGACACTATTACACGATTTAAATAAAAAGCAAACTGTCTTTATTTCAAAGTTCTTATAATTCGCCACTTTTCTGTGTAACCAGATAATTGTAAATCACAACTTGTTACACATAGCAACTCAGAGCCATTACAGCTTAAATCGCTCATTCCTAAAGGTCACAAAAAAAAAAATTGAAGACAGAAGGTAGGGATCACTGTCCTAGAAGAACTCTGCCTTTCTTGTATTTTTTTGCACAGATGTTACTGAATTTGCAGAAACATCCTTTCCACTTATTTGCTAAAGCAAACTTGGGTAGAAGTTACACTTACAGTTCTGACCTCTGGTTCAAATTTGTTTGTAACAGTACAGCAAGTAATACTTAGAGTTGTACATTTTGAAATGCTTATTAATGGTATTTTTTTTTCAACTGAAGACAAGTCAAGATACGGACTGTCAAAACTGTAAAGTTGTTTTACTTAATGACATATGACTTTGAGACTTACACTGAAGTAAGTAAACTTCATGAACTTTACTTACTTCCGTAAGTAAACAGTCCTAATGGCATATTAAGGTGCACTTAGTGCTCATTTCTGTGAAGAGGATTTGCATCACTTCTCATTGCAGATATCTGCAAGATAAGAATTTGCAAAGCAGCAAATTGTGGTTGTATATCTGGTTCAGCTGCTTTGCAATTACAAGGCTGAACTAGAAGAACAGTTTCTTGAGCCTTTCCTTGGACATTTGAAAGCACAGTCTGTTCACACAGCTGCTAATTGATCATTCACCACAGCCAGCTGGTCCTGAAAGAACATACTGGTGTACATAAATACATGTCTGAGAATATTTAACGGGGAGGATAGAAAATACTTTTATTGTTCTACAGAGTAAAGTGATCACACCAACCCCATCCTCCTCTGAAGCAGCGCACTTTGTTCTTGACTGTTCAGGGCTTGATAACTGGCAAGCTCCAAAGTGAAGGTTGCTGAGCCTGATGTTAGAGAACGCAAAACTGTTGAGTAGCCCTGGACAAAATGGAGAATACAAGTCACTCAGTTTAGGATAATGGGAAGGTAAGTTAGCACAAAAGATGTTTAGGTGAGAAAGTCAGAAGTATACTGCAGCATAGTAGTAAGTTAATTTTTTAGTATTGGTCTATTAAAAGTGCAATATATTCATACGTCAATGTAATACACTTTAAAAAATATCTATTCTCTGTAAAACCTCTTTCAGTAGTATTTACTAATTCTCTGACTTACAGTTGAAAACATGCTGGTTTAACAATGTGAATCAGGCACAAAAACACTACTATATTTGTGGGCGCTCGCTTCAGACCTTCAGTAACTAAAATGCTTTAAACAACATTCCAAACTTCTTCACCCATAACAACAGGAAAAGTGAACTGAAGCCTAATTATTTTCAATAATATAAAAGAAGACCATATTTGTGTTTTACCGTCAGTAAGAAAAATCACATACCATCATTTCTGCTAGTGGAACAGTAGCAACCACAACTCTATTATCCTGACGACTCTGGATTTCCTGAACACTACCTCTCCGCTGTGCAAGGTCAGCAAGTGCTGCACTGAGGTGATCTTCACTTACTGTGATTTCTAGGTTCATTAAGGGCTCCAGTATTTGTATACCAGCTTTTTTCAAAGCCTGCATGGGAGAGAAGGAGAGTTATGTTGACTCCTTTTGTGGTGGTTTGATTTTTTTTTCTTTAAATAAGTACTTGGATAACTAGAGCTAACACTGCCTCTCAAATTCTCTACTTCCAAAAGCTATGAAGCCCCCAGCGAGGGCATTACACTGTCAGAGAACAACAATTACCAGTTATTTGTATTAATGTATTTTCCCAACAGTATATCATGCTGCAGCATCTTACAGATGGCATGTGCCATCTTCTATGGCAGCTTACAGTTTCACTGTACCTTTTGCATGCAACGGGAGACACAGGCTGATAGCATTGTATGGGAGGTGTCAGGATGCAGCGTCAGTGATAGCACTGTCACATCTATGTCCTGAACTGGGAATCCAAGCAAAGGTCCTGGGGGAAAAAAAAAAAAAAGGGGGGGGGGGGAAAATCTCTTTTTTTCCCCCCCCGTCTCCAGAATATCAAGACACATGCAAAAAAGTTTCCAATTAATTTGGAGCTTTTCACTTGCCTCTTTCCCCTCTCCTCCTCCTTCCTCCCCTCAAGGGCATGACTACTGGTCTTGTTCCTTATTCTGTGATTTTGTCACTACCTGGCTTTGCCAAAAGACAAAGGAATGCAGGCTCCAACTTTCTTACTCTCTTTACCAAAAGCACACATAATTTTCAGAACCAGAAGTTCCCAAATGTGCTCATCCATACAACCACTCCCACAGATGAGATTATTTTTTACACATTATAGCATCTAAAACTTGTCCAAAGCAAGACCTTATTTAAGAAAGTAGCAAAACCTTTTGTTTAACAAGATGCCAGAATATCTTCTGTATTTTCCTTTTCAACACCATGTAACCACAGCAAAGACTGACACTAACCCACTACCAGAACTGCAGGGTTAACTCAATCCACGAGGGATGAATCAGAGTAGGTTATCTATCTCCCTCCAGCCCAGGACTCTCAACCACACCAAAACCTGTATTAGGCTGGATGAGAGGCCTGAACCACATCTGAGAAAAAACACACAGTTTTTTTCCTACAGAGAACATGACCAGATCTATTTTATTTATTTATGGTTTTTTTCACATACTTAATCGCATGAATTTTAGGCTGGAGATGGCACCATTCTGAAGTGTCTTCAGGGAGCACGAAGAAAGCACAGAGTCAAGAACTGATCCACAACCAGAGATGAGACATGCTTTCCAACTCAACAAAGCAATATGGAAAGAAAAACACCTCATGCTGCATCTTCTAGAGTCATTCTTGTTTATCAATCCACTGCATATTAATTTTTCTGTAAGGGAGAGTTCTTTGGCCACAATTTATTAAATATGTCCTATTTTTAATCAAACATTAAGGATGCTTTTAGTCCTCTAGAAAACCTGTACTCTGCAATCAGGTAAGGCTTTTTCTTGTACCAGATTTAACATATTTGAAAATAAAAAAAAATAAAAAAAGTATCTGCAACTCTGTTAAAGTGTTGTATGTGCATGCTGGCCTCAAACCGTTTCTGTTACATCACTGTGGTTTACATGACACCATCACATAAACACCTTATCTCTTACACCAGATTATAAAGCAAACCAAAAGAACCCCAAACTCAGTGTTTGAGAAGAAATCAACCATAAAACCAGAGGCATGCTGTCTTCCATTCCTGGCAAAGGGAAAAAAGTGTTTGGCAATTTTTGTAGTAAAGGAAATACCAGAGTTTTCCCTTGCATTTAGTGCTATTTATGTACTTACTGTTACTTTTCAAGCAACAAGGAGTTTTTCCTCTTCGAAACATAATAAATTGCTTCTCATGGAAATTTTAGACCAGTATAGCTGTCATAGAACTTTCTTTACCTTGAATGCATGAATTTGTGATTCCGTTTTCTATAGCTCCCTGGACTTCTTTGGGCAGTTCTTCAGTGACACCAACAGCATACTCAATGGAGGGTTTTGTGGTTGCTCTCTCCCCTAACCTAGGCCTCACCTCTAACTCTGCAGTTACGAAGTGTCGTTTATCTCCTACTGTTTTGTCCAATACATCTGGGAGGGGTGGGGGGAGAAGAAAGAAAAAAGAAAGGTGAAACAACCATTTGGAAAAAACACTAATACATAAAATTCATCTGAAAGTTACTCATAAGAGCATGTAAAGTAAACCAAGTGCCACAACCAGAAACAAGATGTTCCTTCCATTCACTTGTTTACCTGTAGCTTGGGAAGCATTTAGGATGGTTTCTCTGTATGCTATTTGAAGAGGTCCCAAATAAGTCTCAATTCCATATTCACGTTTGATTCGGTCATGAATGATCTCTATGTGTAGTTCTCCCATGCCACAAAGAACAGTCTAGTAAGAAGAGAGTTAAGAGAGAAGGGGAAAACCATGCAAAACTCAGGTTTTAATATAAACTTTTTATGCAAGGACTTGCATGCTCTTTGTAGTCTTTTAGAAATATTTCAAACGCCAAGGTGCCTACAGAGAGAACAGGACTGCTTTAGGTCATCTGACATAAACACCACAAAAGTGACAGGGTAATTACCACTACTGTGATCACTATAAAAAAGGTCATTCAATAGTAATTCAAACTTTTTAAAATACACAGCTGTCAAAAACACGCAGAGCACAGGATGACTTCCTCTGCTCTGTAAAGCACAAGTGCACAAAGCTCCATTTTAGTTTCATGCACAGAACTTTGTAAATACATGTTAGGAACAGCAAGTCCCTTCTGTTCAAGAAAATCTCAATATGTAAATGAACTAACTGAAGAGTGGTCTTGACTGTTCCAAAATAAAGCTTGGTTACAGGGTAAGCAATAGGAGATTCATCTTACTTGTCCTGTGTCAGGATCTAGCTTCACTTTTAAGCTTGGATCTTCACGCTGAAGGCAGCTCAATGCATTATCTAAGTCTGTATATAAATATCAAACATTATAGAGACTTCAGTAATTTCAGAATCACAATGAATGTCTAAACATCACTTTCTCATAAGGTCAAATCTTATTCTCAGAAGGAATCAAAAGGACACTAGAGAAGCACACATTTTGACAAAGTCAGCTCAAATTACAACTTGCAACTTCTGATTCTCTCCAACAGATTAGCTGCATGCTAAGGAGTACTTTAATTTGACCATTAAAAATACTATTTTCAGAGCGGTATTTTGTACTTGTATGAATAAAGAACAAAGCCTGTGCTTCATCAAGTCAGTAAAAAGTGCTACTCCCTCTTTACATACAAGAAAAATTGCTAACTAACTAACTAAGCATGACAGTAAGAAACAGAAGTGCCTCAATCTCTTCTTTCAGAATGAAGAACTACTATTTCTCTAGACACAAAATCTAGAAAAGCAATAGTACTGCTCGACATGGCAATAACAAAGGATATGGACAACTATGACCTAAAATATATCATCTGTGCAAAACACCAAAAAGGGACTTACTAGATCACAGACTGATAAAATTGTGCAACTCATTCATGTCAACCAGGTGTGCATCAATGTAAGCACCGTTCCTTAGGTATGAGAATATGGTTATGCTTGAGTACCTCATTTGTAGATTATTTTATCACATTCTTAGGTAGCTACGTTGTACCTTGTTGTTTGGCCATCGAAGGAGGTTCAATTGTACAGAAGAAGACAGGGTCAGGGATCTCCACGCCTGCCAGCAGAAGGCTCTCTCTGTTACTGCTAGATCTTTTCTCTCCCCCAGCATCCCTTCCAGCTCGGCGTGCTGCAGCTACTGCTGAAGCCTTTGATGACACTATGGTATCTCCAGTGGCACTCTGTAGATCAACATTCAGTCACCCGAAAGACACAGGACAGGCAAAAGAGGGAACATGGAAAAACAAAACAAAAAAAACCCAACAACACCCCTCCTGCCAAAACTAAAACCACAAACCCTGACCACATCTCTTACTCAAAACCACTTGTGCGAAACTCCACTTATTTACTTATTTATAAACAACTAGCGTAAACAACTACTCTTCAAGTAACTAAAATAATATGGAAGAGGAAAATCTGTGATCATATTTAGACTAACATTTCATTGTACAGTTCATTGCACTTTAAGTCTAACTTACCAGTCAAGTTATAAAGCCACAAAGAACAGTACTGGTAAATTAAAATCTGCTTATGCATGCCAAAGCTGATTACACTTAAAAAAAACCTGTGCAAATGAGATCTATGCAGCCTGTTCAAACAATAAAACACTGAATTACTAAACTAAGAGAAGCAAGCTTGAGACAAACTTACTCGAAATTAAGTTAAACTGTTGCTCTTGCGTAACTTACTTGAACATCACCCTCCTTCCCCACAGGAGGTCTTTCCATGGCATTACATTGAATTTGAAGAGCTACAATACACATGGAAGCTCAGAACCTTACTAAAACACACCTTCAGTTTTCACTTGTTTCCACATAATCAGCACTGCAACTCCCAGGTCAATTACTGACATTTGTACATTGTAATATTTCATTTTACGAGGAAGTACATGTACAAGTACTTCACATAAAGCAAGTTTACACAAGTCACAGTAATCAAGAACACCTCTGAGATAAACCACCACAGAAGCAGAAAGGACACTAGTGAAACAAGGTCCCTTACAGAATCAGAATTTTCCATTACCTGTTTTAACCCAACGGTAAGGGCAATGTTGCCAGGCATTAGTGATGGTATTTCAATTTGTTGATCAGCAAAAGGCAGGAGCAGCCGGCTCATTCTCTCCCTGAAAATGAAATTCTTGTATTACCCAGGACTTTTAACAGATGTTCCAATGCTATGCTAAATCACACCTTTATCTTACTCACGTGCAACTCTTGTTAATATTATATACAGCTGACTGAGGTTTCAGTGAACCTGAGTAAACACGAACAAAAACTAGTGGTCCACGACATTTATCATGGAGAACTTTAAATGCTAGGGCACACAGGTCATCCTTGTACCATTGTCTGCAACATAAAAAGCAACAACAAAAACCATACTTGTAGGATTAATCCACTCAAACTCACATTTACCTAAGTTTCCACTCATTTAAGAAGCTATAGGTTTCCTACTGTAATATTAATAGAGGCAGAATTTAAAAAATCATAATTTATACAAAAAAATACTAACCCATGCAATTTCAGCTCCAGTAGGATACACAAAGTATGATGTGGCTCAACCAGTATTACAGAGGATTCCCAGACCCCAGTTTTGTAAAACAGCAGTATCCTCAGATTAAAAACAGACTTTAGAACTCCGAAGTGCAAGTCTGACAAGTGGAAATAAATGCACACAATTCCAGTAGCATTGACCAAAGCAGGGTCAGTACTCAGGTGTATTTTTATGTCTGCACATCTCTAGTGTTATTTAATACCTAGAACCAGTAAGCATTTTTAAAGATATTGATGCTTTGTTAACATTTTTAATTTTCTCATTTTATAAAGCTTTCCTCCTATGCTTTTTACGCTTTTTCCTGACCCTCTTTTTCCCCCTCTACTTACAGAAATTCATATGAACGCTCATTAGGTGCAGGCAAGTACATAGTAACAGCATCCAGTAATGGCTGCACTCCTTTGTTCTTCAGTGCACTGCCACAGAGCACAGGTACTGCTTTCTGAGCTAGCGTGACTCTGCGGATAGCAGACTGTAACTGAAAAAAAGAATTATTCTCTGTTAACACGGGAACTACACTTTAGCCTTAAACTACAGTCCAGCTACCAGATATTGCTAACAAGCCCCCAGAAGTTAAAAAGCATGTCTGCAAATACAACAGCACTGATCCAAACTCCTGTCATCGCTTTTAATGAGCTCCAAACCACAAACCAAAATGTTTAGATGCTAAAACAGAAGACACTGCTTTTAAGATCTCTGAACATTTCACGTGGATCTGCAACTGTTCTTGTTCTAACGGTCCTTTTAATTCAGGATGTTGTACCTTACCACTTTCAACATGCAGCATCTGAAGATCTAACTATTCGTAGCAGTTAAGATGCTACTTTTGTTAGTAAGAGTCAGCAGCTCAGACATGTAGTGCACTGACTCTACCTGGAAGTTCCAATCACTCTTCCCTAAACTCTTTCACAGCAGCCTGACTTTAAAAAGAACCCAAATAAAACAACCACATAACCAAGCAGCCACCATTCCTGAACAAAGGTACCCTACTTTTTAAATTGTGCGTAGCATGTCTAAGAATCACAGTTATTGCATTACTGTAAAAAATTCAAGTCCTACGCTTGACGCTATTTTCCTAAATTCAGTGCTGTATATTCACTACAAAAGCTGGTGGGTTGGTTTTTTTTGTTGATAAAAATGCACATCTGCAAAATCATCAGCTGCCTGTGCCAAAGGAATAAAAACCCAGCCCTTCAGGGTAACAGCTAGCAAAAACTTGTTTATAAGTAATGTCAATAATGTAAAAATTACCTTGTCAGCTGGTATTAAGTCCAAATTTTCACTATATTCTCCCAGAACCAGTTCAGCAAATTCATCATCCAGATCTGCAACCTTCAACAGAATAGTTCTTTATTTGGCATATAGCAATCTCACAGACAAGTCACAAATTTTAGTTGTTCAGTATATATAGCTGATCAGAGCAGTAACAAATCCTTTAATGACATCAGAGATCATAAACTCAAACCATAGAAAAATATGGGAAAGAAGGTTCCAAGAAAGTATGAGGGGGGATCAACTTATAAAGCTGCTGTCAAGCAAAACATCAGCAGGAGAGAGAATGTTTGTTCCTCTCCCTGAAATTGAGAAAAATCTGCAGCCACACAGGGACAGCCATGCAGAGTACAACTGAATGTAATTCACATCTGCAAACAAGGTGAAGTCTGAAGTAATCAGCAAGTAACCTTTGTGAGCCAAGAGATATACAGCTGGACAAAACCAGACAAGCCTTCAGGGCATTTTGAGCCTCCTTATGTCAAAGGCTGTGTTTTCAAACTGTATCGCCAAGGCTGGCAAATAAATCAACTACTCTTCAAACCTCGTCTCACATAGACCTTGCACTGCTACTGGCCAAGGACAAGCTAAGTGCAGGAAGGCACTTTGCCCCCTCTAGTGGCTACGACAGCAGTTGACCAAATACTGAAATGAACCATTGATAAGCAATTAGAAATCTAACCAAGGTAACGGTTAAAACATGAGAGATAAAGGAAAGCATATAAAAAAATATTTTGTTATCTCAATTATGACACTTCTGGTGCACCCCTTTCTGCTTCAGGAAGAGCCCAGAAACCAATGGAAAAAACACTGACACTGTTCTCAGAAAGTCTTCTACTTGACAGTACCTTTCTTAAGACAAGGGGCTGAGTAATAAAACCTTAACTTAAAACCTGGACATTTTTAGAATCAGATTATGTATGTGTTTTGGTGAACTCAGAGCAATATAAAACAATTTTAATGCATCAAATGAAACTGAAAGCCTCATACCATCTATTTATGCACTTTCACAGTGTTATTCAAAGTTTTACGGAGGGCAGCCCTTACAGCAAAATGGATTGATATCCAAGATAAATATAGTTGTTAACCTCCAATACTTTTGCTTATAAGTATGCACTCAAATGTAATAATACCACACTTCTACACTGTATATAAGCAAACTGAATGTAACAAAAAATACCTTTTTACTTTGAGAGAAGACTTGCTTAGAGTCTCTCAAGTACAAGCAAATTTTCCAATATCATTATATAAATAACACAAAATAATATGGGACCTTAAAATTCCCCCTTAAGTGAGAATAAGAACATTCTGGACAAATTACTTCAAATGTTCTGCGCTGCTCAACAGGCAAGTTACTCTTCTAGTTCCATCAGTTCTTCCATTCTTCACCCCTTTTGAACTGTCAACTGTGCAAAATGTGGTTACCAAGTAGATCAAGTTTCTGTTATCTCAGCTTCACAGTATGACAATTTATGTTAAAGAAATACTTATACTGTCTTTTCTTATCTCTCCCATGGGCTTTTTTTGATGGATCTAAAACTAGATTATTATTGTGAGATTCAACTGTGTCTAATACAGTATTTAGTGTCATTTCAACCAGCCTCTAACATCCCATCCAGCTTCTAGCTACACTCTAGAAAGGTACAGATATGCTGCAGGTTCTGGGTCACATCTGTCAGGCCTCATGCAAATGTCCCAAGTTACTTTCTGGCATCTGAGACAATGCAAGATGACATGTTAGCCAACTGAATGCTAAATTTAGTGTCTGCTTTCTTCAGTTCCCTATTTATTACACAGGGATCATTTTCCATTTTGTGCACGTACTGGAGAGCCAGGGAGTTCAACTCTCTATATTCAGCATGTTTTGTCATCCCATACTGATCCTTTCAATGTGCACTAAGTGTCTTTGACAGATGGAACGGAAGTGAAGAAAATCTGGAATTAGTTCAGTAAGGACAATGCAGAATCTTGCACCTGGGACAGAATAAATCCATGCATCGATACACAGCAGGGATCAACTAGCTACGAAACAGCTCTGCGGAAGTCAACCAGAAGGTCCTGATGGACAAGTCAGCATGAGCAGCAGCACCCCATTTCCATGACAAAGGCTAACTGCATACCAGGCTGCAGCAGCAAGAGCATGGCCAGCAGATCAGGGCAAAAGGTTAGTACCTTCTACCCTACACCTGTGAAGCTGCATCTAAAACACTGTCGGTTTTTAAGTTCCCCAGCACAAAAGAGGCTGACAAACTGTGGCAAGTCCAGTGGAAAACGAGTCAGGCAGCTGGAGTGCAGCCAGAGGCCCGAAGAGATGGGTCTGTCTAACTTGGAGAGGCTACGACAGGATGCAAAGGCTGCCTCTTACTACTTGCAGTGGTGGGGAGGTGGACCTGCTTTAGGGAAAGCAGAGCTGGAGTCTTCACAATGGTACACAAGGAAAGGACAAGTGTCACTGTCAGATTGCAACATGGTAAATTCCCACCAGACAAAGAGAAACAATGTTCTCCTACAAGAATGATCAATGATCAAGCACTGGGACAGGCTGCTTAGACAGACTGCAATAACCATCCTTAGGGACTTGAAAACTCAACTCCTCAACTCAAGAAGGCCTGAGCAACCTTATCTAGTGCTGAAATTAGGCCTGCTTTGAGCAGGTCACCAGACACCTCCAGAGGTCCCTTTCCTGCTATTTTTTCTACTGGTCTAAGTTACGGGTTTAAATATATTATGTATTTACTTTAGAACTTTACTTGTTCTATTAAAGTATTTCTGGCATCCTGGACTTCTTGGAACAGGTTGGGATTGTCAGCCTCCAGCAGCAGCTTTTGCTCAAAATTTTTTCCATCATCCAAATCAGAGGTAGGTTTCCAAATTATTAGTTCCTTAGTGACCACATCAACCAGTCCTCTGAAGGTCTTGGCTTCCCCAATGGGCAACTGCAAATAGAGTAGAGATTTTAGACAGCTGCAAAGAACTAAGAAAAGAGTACCATTCGAAAGAAAGCAAGTAAGCATTTAATTTCTAAGCTTACCTGTAAAAGCAAAGGTTTTGTCTTCAACTTTTGTTTGATACTCTCAACAGCATATGTAAAACTATGTAAAAAAAACCCAGATACTAAGTTACAGAGAACCCAGTGACACAGCAAAATCAGTTTTCCATTCCTTATTTACTGCAAAAATTTCTTCTACAATTACGTAAAAATATGCATCTGTGTAACCAAAGATACATATAATAAATATTAATATAATTGCCTTACTCTATGCTTAACAGAAAAACTTTAACTTGATTAGATACATTCTCTTACAAGATTTTTAGCAATGATTAAAGTAATTTTCTAAATACCTTGCCCTGCTTTTGTCCATCTTGTTCAAAAAGCATATTCGTGGTATCTGATGTTTATCTGCTTGTCTCCACACCGTCAGAGTTTGGGCCTAAAGCAAAAGACAAAATGACAGCTGAACTATACGCTTCCCAGTATCGCTGAGGGGCCAAGTTCAGAGTACAAGAGAAAACTGTGCAGAATATGCTGCAACAATCCCATATCCAGTAGCACAGATGAATTCCACAAGCAGCTTTGTCTCATCTTGTCTCTCAGCTGTCATTATTCCCCCTCCCTCGCTAATGGCACACAGGCATATGGGAAGGGAACATGGAGAGAAACTAAGCATTACAATGGATATACATGGAAAGAACTCAGGAATGGAAAGAACTTTACAATGGAAAGAACTTAGTAATGTATAGACTAAGGCTGTATTGATAAGTTACTTAGGCACACACAGGCAAGCATTTCTGTGGCTACATATACAACCATAAAAACCGCTGTGGTTTTGCTAGTAATTTGTGTACTGCTGAGCTATTTATGATATGCATTTTTGGTTTAAGGTTAAAACAGGCATATATGAAAACCAGTTCAGATTCAGAAGTAATCTCTTACCAATACATGGAAATAATGCAAGAATTTCCTACACAGTTACAGCAAAAATACAAGCAGATCCAATTGTCCTGTTGCTGGGGGTGGGAGCTCTTACTCAGTTCAGGTTCACATATGATAGCACCAAAATGCTTTCAAATAGCAAGTTAAATCATGTGATTTAACACTGATCAAGAGAAGTTCCCTCATCAAGGAAAAAAGCATCTCCCACGGAACGCAGCAATTTCACAACACATAACTTATCTATAGGACTGAACTACTCAAACATCCCATGCTATAATGTCAAATTCCAGCCTGTCTCCACCTTTTCTGCACAATGCCTCAAAGGGCATGTTAAATAGGCCACTGGGAAGGAAGGAATTCTCTCTGAAAATTACTCTGTTTTCTACATGTAATCCGAAAATGAGAAATGAACAGGTATTAATTTCTTTCCACTGGTGGAGTTAGCCAGAAGCATTCACCTCAATCTATGTCTGCACAGTGCAGCAACAAAACAACCACATACTCCCCCAGATATTAATGCAAATTCCACTTAGTTGTCCTTTATTAACATGGGAATACCTGTACACTGAAGGACTTCAAATAAAATGCACAGCTTCCAGAAGCTGAATTTTGACCACAGCATCAAAAGAGATAATGCAGAGCAACATCTCTGTACTATTGTTATTATTTCAGTCTGTTTGAGTCATTAGACAAAAAAAATACACACAACAAACAAAACCACAAAAATGGGTTATTTTTACCTCAACACCAGCTGAAGCATCAAATACCGCTATTGCTCCATCCAGGACTCTCAAACAACGCTCAACTTCCACTGTAAAGTCCACATGACCTAAAAAATAAACTTCCTGTTATACCATCATAATTCAAACTGGTAACATCAACAAGTGATTACATTTTTAATTTTTTTTTCATCATATCAAAACAGCCCTCTTCACTTGCAGAGAAATACACCCATCGGTCCTTGAAAGACACAAGATTGTTATGTTGCAGTCTCAGAACTGAGAGCAATTTAGTGTGGAAATGTCTGAGCTCACCTTGAACAAGCTAGATTAGGCATCAGTAAGCAGTAATTAGCCAAAGTTGAATGGAGCTCAGCATAGGCCTTTTTTACCGCAGCAATTAAACCAAGTAAATATTGCACCATATTTAAAACTAAGACACTCTACCACACCCCACCTCATGCACTCTTCTCTAATAATGTGTGTACTGCTGAAGTGTAGTACCCGGGGTGTCAATCAGATTGATTCTGTAATCCTTCCAGTCAAATGTAACAGCAGCAGATTGAATGGTAATACCACGCTCTCGCTCCTGTACCATAAAATCTGTCACTGTGTCCCCATCATCAACATCTGTGAACAGAAAGCAGGATTATAGCTGGTAGGTAAACAATCCAGAATCTGAAATTGTCTTGGAATACAAATGCCAAGAGAGATTTGGAAATACTGTCGCTTTTATATATGTATAAATGATGAACACTAGCCTTTTCCAGAAAATGTCATATCAACTAATTTAAACAGGCTCCCTTTCCAGGGAACAAATGCTCTGTAAGTTAAAGGCAAGCAATTCCAGCAATCTTTTTGTTGTTCTTAATCCTAGTAATGGCATGAGAAACTTCAAAACTAAAGTGAAATTCAAAAAATGAAAAAACTACAGTTAAAAAAAAAACCCAAAAAAAACACCAAAACCAATCCCAGCTGCACTCATTGCATGGAATGTGACGGACCTTTTAAAATCTACTAATTAAAAAGTAATTAAGTTAAACTAAACATAACTGCAATTTCCCCCCAAAAAGACAAACCCCACAACACCCAGAACAAAGAAGTAAGGGGCTATGGTTGTGTTATTGTTTTTTTTTTTTTGGGGGGGGGGGGGGTGTTTGTTTGTTTTTAATAAAAAAGAATCAGTTCCACATTAAGCAGTCCACCAAGTTCAATTGCTCCACAAGCCCAAAATCTACCATTCTCACACACAGCAGAGAACAGGGAATTGTATTTAAAAGGCTAAAAAATAGCACAAATGGAGGCTGCTGTGACTCTTCCAATCCTGAAGAATTCTGTGAGAGCTGCTGAGGCAAGGAATTCTTCCTGTGTTACGGCTTTCAACAGAAATAGCTACTTTTTGTTAATATGGGTTCTTTACAGGTCAAACCAGAACTGAAAAAACAGATTACTAGAATGGGCAATGAGCAATGAGCATCAAGTAAAACAAGGAGATCCTCTAATTAAATGTTAAACAAAACATAGTGCAACAAAAGTAAAATATGAACCCCTCTGATCTCTCAAAGTACAACTGCCTTTGAACATAATGAAATGTGCATTAGAATGTCATTATATTCCAGCACAACTCTGGAACATACTCTACCACTAACCTCTAACTGCACTGCATGTTACTGTATACTATTAAATCTTTCAAAGCCAGTGAAATTCAAAAAGTATTTCTAACCTCCAAGCGTTCTTATGTATCCAGAATAATACAGCATTCTCTCTGTTGTGGTAGTTTTCCCTGCATCAATGTGGGCCATAACGCCAATGTTTCGGATTCTGCATAAAGCGAAAACATTGCTTTTACTGTGGCAATTTTTTTTATTCAGCAATATTGTTATTTGCATAAGCAATTAATATTCACTGAGAACAGCACACCAGATGAATAAAGTATTTCTTCTGCTGCATACATGAGACAGTGTACTTTCTGAAACAGAAGCAGCCCCTTCACCATCTCGTCCATCCCAATCACTGATGCCTGAAAACAATGCATTGTATACACACGCTTTACAACCCAGATACAGCACCCAAGTTTCCATGAAGCTGTCCTTGATTCAATTCAGTCAAGTCTTCCTTTCTGAAGTAACTCACCAGTAACTTCCAAAGCTGCTTCACTAGCTCTGTCCATCACAGGCTTGCCATCAGCCCCCATAATCACTGTTAATGCTAGCTGAATTCATCCTCAGGACAGAAGTAGTCCTCCAAGGGAACTTCACCCCCAAGCCACTCCTTTGGCAGCTCAGCCCCTAAAATTACCTTGCCCTCCTTACTAAGGCCATCATCTAATACAGCTTGAGCACTCCTGTGAACAGAAAAGTTAACAGCCCTGCCCACAGCTATGGTCTAGATCCCACGACATCCCTTCCCCCTCGTTCAGCTTCCCGCACCCACCATGGATTTGGAGCTTCCCTAATAGCACAGTTTTGGTTCTGATGATGTGAAAAGGAGACAGTGCAAGACCTCTTTGACACCAACAACCATTCCATGTTGAAATGTCAGAAGAGTAAAGTAAGGAAATACTAACTTCAATGTAGAACATGCGCATGAACTATGCAGGTGACGGGCATAGCAACAACCCATGAGATTTCATCACATCAATGGCTCTGACTGACAGTTACACCCAAAAAAGAAGCTAGCATAACATACCTGGATATATGAGGATTAATAACAGAACGCAGAGACTTAACATCTCCTAGAGACAAACAAAACAAAACAACTTTTAAGACTGATCTCAATGTAGGAATTGTTTTAACAAAACTAAATATATCTAAGAAAGCTCTTAAAAACTTAATAAAAAAAGATTCAGAGGCACAACTCACGACAATCTAACATCTCTACCACCTCAGATTTCTAAAGTATTTTCAACAAATCTCTCTTGCTCTTACAAAAAAAACCCCGACAAAACTCTTTGAAACAGTTGTAATTTAGAAACAATAGGAAAAAGCCAACACGTAAAAGTATCACCAGCCCAGAAAAATCTTACTCTGCAGAAGCAGTAACAAAACATGCCACAGTTCAACAACTGTAATGCTGACATTCATCTGACCCAGCTATTAGCAAATTTCAAGTAATTTCTCCTTCAAACACTGAAGCTAGAGAGCATAATCCTCCAGAAGAAAACACAAACTGACCTAAGCTAAGAAAAGATGGGACTAAGGAGCTTTAAATTAGTGTTTTCATGAAATATATTTCCTCTCTCACATCCTATTTAGTTGGAAAATAAGCTGCCAGACTATTATTCTTCTCTGAGACTAATTCACAATTCAGTTACTCAAGCCATTTAAGTTCTGTTTCAGAAAGGTGTCCTACTACTTTATCTTTAATAGAACAACCAGAACTCAACAATATTTAAACTAACATTCCTTCACCATACAGAACAGATCATCCCTCTTACCAGAGACATTAAGGAGGCATCTTAAAAGTTAACGCCTTGATGAGGAGAAAGACTGATCTTAGGACAAGCATGGTATCAGGCTGAAAATGCACCAACACCTACCACCACCCTAAATAAAACCTGCAACTAAAACTGCCTTACTTCCTCCAGTTTCTAAAATAGCCCATAAAATAACACATGGGTTCATTTCAGATTTCTTCCTTGCCTAAGTCATGACACCTTCATATGTACGGAATGAAGCTCTGCCTCCATGTGACACACTAAGGTACTCAGCACAGCAAACCAAGGCATAAATACAGTAGGCAGCAAGGACATTGCATAGTGTCGTGGTTTAAACCCAGCCGGCAACTTGGAACCACGCAGTCGCTCGCTCACTCCCCTCCTTTTCCTTCCTCCCCCCGCTCCCGGAGGGATGGGGAGGAGAATCGAAGGAATGTAACTCCCACGGGTTGAGATAACAGCTCTCCAGTAACTAAGGTATAATACAAACCACTACTGCTACCAATAATAATGATAAGAGGAATAACAAGGGAAAAGGACACAACCGCTCACCCCCCGCCGACCGATACCCAGCCCGACCCGAGCAGTGATCTGGGCCTTCCGGGTAACTCCGCCCACTTTATATACTGGGCATGACGTGCTGTGGTATGGAATAGCCCTTTGGCCAGTTTGGGTCAGGTGTCCTGCCTCTGCTTCCTCCTGGCTTCCCCTCCTCCCTGGCAGAGCATGAGACTGAGAAAGTCCTTGGTCAGAGTAAACATTACTTAGCAACAACTAAAAACATCGGTGTTATCAGCATTGTTCCCAGACTGAAAGTCAAAACCACAGCACTGCACCAGCTACTAAGAAGGAGAAAAAATGACTGCTGTAGCTGAACCCAGGACACATAGACAGCTACACAGAAACGGTAATACATGGCAACTGAGACTGTGCTGACATTGGCAACTAACAGTAAGATTCATGTATCTGACTGCAGGATGAAAGCTTTTGCCACGATACACAGTGCTGAATCCATTAGCATATTTTTTTTTTTAATTTTAAAGAAGCTGGTTACCCACCGGTAACCAATATTTTCTTCCCATCTCCACCCTGACGTGGAGAAAGCATGGAAAAAGCAGCCCTGACTCCCAACACTACCTTCTATCAATTGATTTCCATTCAGTCTCAAAGTAGCTACTCAAAAAAAAAAAGGCAAAAATTCCTTTTAACTGAAATTTTGTTTCCCAAGCATCTTATTATTTTCACTTTCTTTTATCCCAAAAAGAAAATAACACTAATAACTTAAAAATTCCATTTAACCACGTTCCTGTCTTTGTTCCCTTGCCCAGCATGCTGGTTACCATCAGTTACTTGATAACCAACTAATATTTCAGGCAACTGAACGAGAATTCCAGCACACTTCAAAACTGACCTTCTTATACATCTGTATCTTTTCTTATTATTATTTTTTAAAGCTTCATACCACACATCTACTGAGAAAAGAGCAGCAATACAAAACACTTTAGTCCTTTTAACTGCTGATTGCACCTTTTAACTGCCGATTGTCCTTCATATACCAAATTCTATAAATAATGAGCAAAAGAATACAATAAAACACAATTCAGAAAGTATTCTTACTCATCGTTTGAGTAATCCTTACTATTAAGAAAATAATTTAAACTTATACCAGGTGGAGAACTGTAGTTTCTCAGACTGCAGTTTTGCTGTATCACACTTATAACTCCCATTTTTGTCTTCCTGAAATACATGTACTAAAAAGAGAGAAAAAAAATCATGCAGAATATTTATTTGTATAAATAATTACTTCATAGCTACATATTTGCCAGCTGTAGAAAACTAAACTAAAAAAAAACCCCAAACATCTACAGGATTGGACGCTCTTGTCGGCTACTTATACAAGCTCTAAATACCAGACACTTGGAAGCAGAAGCATGAAGATGGTAGTTCTAAGATTTAAACTAAGTCCAATCCCAATATTATTTTGGAAGTCTAGTAAAAATCTGCGATAGCATCAAAACATATTGTTGGTAGCCACAACATTTTAAACAGGCCTAATTATTTATGTGAAGAATATAAACTTAAAAATGACAAAGGTCAGGTAATCAAAATCACAGATAACTAGAAAAGTTTACAGAAAAGTTACAAATTCAACTTCCACTCTCTGACTTCCGCCAACCCAATTCCAACGTGAAATTGTGCACTGTTTGGATATCAACTTTTAAAGGAAAAAAAAACACAAAGAAAAGAGTTTACTCAGACTAACCCAAGTATTCTGTTTGCTCACAGATTAAGTACCAAAATTTGGGAAAAAAGTTTACCTCATTGCACAAACTTGATGACTTCAATGTGTTCACTGAGAATTTCCTTGTAATTCTCAACATCCTGGCTCCTGTTTCTAAAGCTGTTCCCTGCCAACATAAGTAAACACTGCACAAAGTGCTTATGACAGGAAATGCATAACTGTATTACTTCCACATAGACAGAACATGAAATTTCACAGTTTTTCAAGTTATATCATGTTACTATTCTTCAGGTTACTGCTTTGCAGGTTTATATAGGCTTTGCAGGTTTATATAGGCGTTAGATGTGCAAAAACCTAACAGATTTTAAGTAATTTAAGCCATTTACGTCATTAAGCCTTAAAAATGCAGCATAAAAGCATGTCCACAAACACTAAATACATGTTATAAAGAAATTAGCAAAGCAGAAAATTAAAGCAGAAAAATCAACATCAGAGTTCACACTCACACTCAAGTAAGTTCCAGAGTACAGGTTACTGATCTGTGAAGTGCAAACAGCTCTTCTGACCAAGAAGGAACGGGGGTGGGCAAGGAAAACTACCAATCTGAGATAAAAATAACAGAAAACAATAACCACTGTGAGCTTTTAAGCATTGCCCAAACCACTGTGACACAAGAGCCCAAGAACAGAAGCTTCAGCAACATTCCTAGCTGTCTGCTGCTTATTTAGGGAAACACCAATATCCCGTTCCAGTGGTTTACGCTTCATAGCAGAGTCCCACAGCAAAGGGAACGAGACTTGCGTACAGCTCACTTCCAT
Organism: Nestor notabilis; assembly: GCF_000696875.1. Taxonomy (NCBI): domain Eukaryota; kingdom Metazoa; phylum Chordata; class Aves; order Psittaciformes; family Psittacidae; genus Nestor; species Nestor notabilis. The sequence goes on from NW_009919054.1 coordinate 36,003, forward strand.
ACACACACACCCGCCTCCCAGAGCCCCCGGCGCAGACC